>NW_015151956.1:115763-119830 GCF_000732505.1 Cyprinodon variegatus | reverse complement strand
AACAACCACAGCTGCTGCAACAACCACAGCTGCTGCAACAACAACCACAGCTGCTCCAACAACCACAGCTGCTGCAACAACAACCACAGCTGCTCCAACAACCACAGCTGCTGCAACAACAACCACTGCTGCTGCAACAACCACAGCTGCTGCAACAACAACCACTGCTGCTGCAATAACAACCACAGCTGCTCCAACAACCACAGCTGCTGCAACAACCACAGCTAATCCAACAACCACAGCTGCCCCAACAACCACAGCTGCTCCAACAACCACTGCTGCTCCAACAACCACAGCTGCTGCAACAACGACAACAGCTGCTCCAACAACCACAGCTGCTGCAACAACCACAGCTAATCCAACAACCACAGCTGCCCCAACAACCACAGCTGCTCCAACAACCACTGCTGCTCCAACAACCACAGCTGCTGCAACAACGACCACAGCTGCTTCAGCAACCACTGCTGCTCCAACAACCACAGCTGCTCCAACAATGACTGCAGCTGCTCCAACAACTGCAGGGCCAACCTCTACCACATCAGCTCCAACCACAACATTTTCAGCGACAACCACAGCCTCTTCAGGAGTGACCTATAAAGCAAGTTTTCTGTTAATCACAGCAGTCATTACAGCAGCCATTTTTAACTAAAGAAACAATTCTTTAGTGGCAAATAAGTCTAGAAAATCTTCATTATTTAGTAAAATGTATTGCACTGTATTTGTTTGTATTGAATCCTGATATTTATACCGATATTTCTATTTATTTATTTATTTATTTATTAATTTTGCCATTAATTTACTATATTTTCTTTGTAGCATAGAACATGTATTTCTTTTACAAGACATATTAATACAGAAACATATGAACTACCCTACAAATTAATGCAAAAATTTCACACAGTTATTAGGACATGTTCTTTAAAGATGTAAAAAAATATATAATTGTGTGTCAGAATTACACACAGATACAAAACTAAGATAACCAAATTGGTTACTCTGGTTTTTATTTATATGAAGCAATCCAAAGTTCAAAATTAAATGTTTTCTATGTAGCGGTGCCTAGCATGTATTTTGTTATAAAAATAATATTAATAATTGCAATAAAGAATACATGTAAGGTCTGGAGGCTTAGTATGTTTTTGTGTGACTCATACCAATTGATAGAAGAAATTATTGATATACAGTATCTAAGAACTTCACAAAACCATCAATCTACCTTTGCTATCATCTTGATTTATTTTAGGATACTATATTTTAGTATGTCATGCATTTATGGAAAGATGAGGAACATTGAACCCTCTGTTTGTGTTATGTCCATTACAATATTATATAAAATTTAAACATCTTGAAATTCCAAAGAGAGCTACATTTTATAGATTTTTGTTTTCATAGAATTTAGCAAATCATTCAGTGATAAAATTAAATCAGAATCAGACATACTTCAATAATCCCAGAGGGAAATTACTGAAATAAGAATCTTTCACATAAAAACATCATGGGGAAGTAACATTAATGCAAGGTACAGGCCTGATTGGGCTTCTTAGCAACTATTTTTTTTTTTTTTCTTATCTTATCTTAATATTATCATTATGTCTGTAGATGTACGATACAAAGTGTGTGTTAACTGTTTACGTAATACTTTTACAGCTTTGATTTGTGCATCGTGCAGGGCTGTGCGTACCTGAAACATAGCTGTTTATCCATCACAAAGGGAATAGCACAGTCACTAAGGAGAAAAAAACAGATTAAAATAAACATTTCTGCTTGCCATTTAGTTAGTTTAAAAATTTTTAAAAATGGCAACAATTTTCTATCCAAACAAGTAGATTAGATCCAAGCATGAACCACCACCAGTCAATTATCCAGAATGAGCATGTAAGACAGTAGACAATTCAATTCTAAAAAACCAACACAGAGAGAAAAGATAATTAGAAGAATTTATTGATAAGAAAGTATAGTCTTTGGCGCTCAGACCTCGGCAGGAANCAACAACCACAGCTGCTCCAGCAACCACAGCTGCCCCAACAACCACAGCTGCTTCAACAACAACCACAGCTGCTCCAACAATGACTGCAGCTCCTCCAACAACTGCAGGGCCACCCTCTACCACATCAGCTCCAACCACAACATTTTCAGCGACAACCACAGCCTCTTCAGGAGTGACCTATAAAGCAAGTTTTCTGTTAATAACAGCAGTGATTACAGCAGCCATTTTTAACTAAAGAAACAATTCTTTAGTGCCAAATAAGTCTAGAAAATCTTCATTATTTAGTCAAATGTATTGCACTGTATTTGTTTGTATTGAATCCTGATATTTATACCAATATTTCTATTTATTTATTTATTTATTAATTTTGCCATTAATTTACTATATTTTCTTTGTAGCATAGAACATGTATTTCTTTTACAAGACATAGTAATACAGAATCATATGAACTACCCTACAAATTAATGCAAATATTACACACTGTTATTAGGACCTGTTCTTGGAAGATGTAAAAAAATATATATTCGTGTGTCAGAATCACACACAGATACAAAACTAAGATAACCAAATTGGTTACTTTGGTTTTTATTTATATGAAGCAATCCAAAGTTAAAATTAAATGTGTTGTATGTAGCGGTGCCTAGAATGTATTTTGTTATAAAAATAATATTAAAAATCTCAATAAAGAATACATGTAAGGTGTGGAGGCTTAGTATGTTTTTGTGTGACTCATACCAATTGATAGAAGAAATTATTGATATACAGTATCTAATAACTTCACAAAACCATCAATCTACCTTTGCTATCATCTTGATTTATTTTAGGATACTATATTTTAGTATGTCATGCATTTATGGAAAGATGAGGAACATTGAACCCTCTGTTTGTGTTATGTCCATTACAATATTATATAAAATTTAAAGATCTTGAAATTCCGAAGAGAGCTACATTTTATAGATTTTTCTTTTCTTAGAATTTAGCATATCATTCAGTGATAAACTGAAATCAGAATCAGACATACTTTAATAATCCCAGAGGGAAATTACTGAAATGACAATCTTTCAAATAAAACCATCATGGGGAAGTATCATTAATGCAAGGTACAGGCCTGATTGGGCTTCTTAGCAACCTTTTTTTTTTTTTTTTTCTTATCTTAATATTATCATTATGTCTGTAGATGTACAATACAAAGTGTGTGTTAACTGTTTATGTAATACTTTTACAGCTTTGATTTGTGCATCGTGCAGGGCTGTGCGCACCTGAAACATAGCTGACTATCCATCACAAAGGGAATAGCAGTCACTAAGAAAAAAAAAAACAGATTAAAATAAACATTTCTGCTTGCCATTTAGTTAGTTTAAAAATGGCAACAATTTTCTATCCAAACAAGTAGATTAGATCCAAGCATGAACCACCACCAGTCAATTCCCCTGAATGAGCATGTAAGACAGTAGACAATTTAATGCACATTGTCATAGATTAGATTAGGTTAGATGAGCTTTATTGATCTCATAGCGGAGAAATTCACTGGTATCATATTGGCATAGTAATTAAAAAAGGTGATTCATAGACTTTGCTGCAATCGACCAAGTGTGAAATAAAAGTGGAGGGAAACTCCTCTTCAACAGGAAGAAACCTGTAGAACCAGCTCAGGAAAAAAGAGAAAAAATAATATTAGTCGAAACATCACCAAATAACACAAAACTTGATGGAAGGAGAATGTACCAGAATAAGGAAATTGGTCCCAATGTTCTTCAGAGATAGCTAAGGATAGACTTAGCAATTCTAACTATAATCTTTATTAAAAAAAAAGAAAAGTCTTAAAACTAGACAGAGGGTTTGCCTCATAAGCTAAAGCTATTTGTTCCACAGAGGAAGAGCCTAATTACTCAAAGCTCTGCCTCCTATACTACTTTGAGAAATTCTAGGAACCACAAGTTTTCCTGCAGTCTGAGAGTCAACTGCTCTGTTAGGACCCCTAGAAAAGCTGAGTGGACCCCACCTTAATAACTGTCACTATTATAATGCAAACAATGTCTGATATATTTAGTCCCCTGTACATGAGATTGGAGAAATACTG
>NW_015151956.1:114381-115290 GCF_000732505.1 Cyprinodon variegatus | reverse complement strand
ATTTCAGGTTAACCTACTGGGTCATCCTGTAATCCCGGGTACCAGTGCTCCGCGCAGCGAGGAGTGGGAGGAGGATGAAGATGTGGAGACCGTTGTCCCTTCAAGAGCTGAGATGAGGAATGCAGTTTGCGTTTTAAAGACTGGCCTCCTGCATGTTGGTTTCACAAACTTTGACCTTTTACATTGTTTTGAAAAAGAAGTGAACTCGATGTTGGATAACACTCTGATCAAGGGAACCATGGATAAATATGTGAAATGATTTTTTAATGCGGCGCAGCAGATCCGCAACACAAAACAGACGTAGGCTAGCAGTAGGAGCCATTTATTTATTTATAACCAAAAGTAACTTATGATCAGTTTATAATAAGTAACTGAATAGTAATAAATTTATTTTTACTGGAACAGTATTTTAAGCCTTTTGAAAAGGCTTCTGATGGGATTGACAATTTTTTTCTTTTTCTTTTTTTTTTTTTAAGTGCCATAAAAATAAAGTAGGGATAGATTCTTCTCTGCTGAAAGGTCTCATGTTTATCTGAGAGACTTTTTCAGTGTTTAGTAGTTATGAGTTCACTAGGCCTTATAGGCTGTATCTTTGCTTATTGGATCCAAAATTGTCACTGTTGACTTCTTCATACATTAAGGAAAGGTACAACTGAGAGAGTTAACCCCTTCAACAGACAAAGTCTCTCAGAATAGAAAAAAAAAAAATTAGACAAATAAAAACCTGACAGAGGACATACTGTACGAGTTAGATAAAACATTGTAGCTACGCATCAAAGTAACTATTTTTATAACAGAATAAAAAGCTTCAAAAAGAGCCCTGAATAGACTAGCAAACAACGTCAATTTTTTCAAACTTGCAGCTTCATTGTCTTTGACCTCAAAACTGATCCAGATCCAATTTATTGT
>NW_015151956.1:108779-113968 GCF_000732505.1 Cyprinodon variegatus | reverse complement strand
AGGTAGTTATTTTTAGCAAAATTTGGAAAATGCTTGTTTTGAATGTCTGTATGCAATCATTTTAAAATACATAAATATTTTTAGATAATTAATTCTTTAGAATATGTTTGAACTACATTAACAGTATTTAAAACTTTCCTCATCCAAACATTATAATTTATTTTTTATCCATTTATAACTGAAGCGACATTATCCAAAAAAATAGCATTCAATTTTAGGACAGTGTTTTGGTATGTTTTGTTTTGGTTTGTTTATATGACTCAGTCAAAACAGAAACATTTTCTGAGGTCACACCATTATAGTGCTGTTGTTCTTGTCCTACGTAAGGAGACTCCACCCTTTAAAAAGACTTCCATCACTGGATTGTTGTTTTTTTTTTTTTTACATCATAAACAATAAAGTGTGTAATAAAGAAACTATGTATAAAACAGCTGTGACATGTTTTAAAAAGTTTGTTTAAGGTTTTGTTTTAACTAATCTGCAAATGTTTGCAGACACTTGTAATTTTATAAGTTGATAATGAAAAATTGGAAAATCATTCATGAAAAGCAGGAGTACAGATAACAAAATGGAAGAAAGGATGGGAAGAAAATTTAAATATAATTAGAGTTTTTTTATTACTCAAAATACTTTTATTCAAAAAAAATTAGCAAAACTTATTAGTAAAAAAAAATATCTACATCGGGATTAAAACAACAACAGGTTTTTAAGAGATGCAGCCCTATGCAGGCTAGCAAACAAATTCAGGACAAAAAGTATTTCCAGCATGCAGCTTTATTGTCTTTGACGTCAAAACTGATCCAGTAAATAAAGGGTTGATCTTCCTTGCAAGGAAAAAACAGTCTACATACATAAAAATATACTGCAGGTAACACCCCAAGGGTGTGACTTTATAAACCTTCCCATTTTGAGTGAATCATTTAATGAAACATGTCAGTGCTTCACATTTAGGTACATAACAAAACACTGCCATCAAACAGATACTATTTCCAGATATAGAAATTTAAAATAATAATTCTGAGCTTTCATAAAAATAAAACAAAACTTAATTGAGGCATTTTGGATGTAAGAAAATTAAACTTACATTATGGACAGTCACATGAACATGTTAACATTAAAGAAAACTCTAAATTTTCGCTGAGATACATTCAGATCGAGCTTTTTTGATATGTTCATAAATATTATATATATTAATGCTAAATGACGTACCTGGAAAAAAGTTCTTTAAAAAAAACATGAATAAAAAATTAGTTAACATAAGTCATGTTCCTATGTCCAAAGGTAAATTAAATGCTGCTCAACCAGTCTTAGACAGATGAGTCAAAAAATGTTCCTCTGATAGCCACACCTAAGATAAAGAATTGTACACTTAATTGCTGACTAATTTTTACCATTACGTCCGTCTGACATTACAGTACCTGCTCTTGATGTATATAAAACCTTTGCTTCAACGGTGAATAGTACCAGTTAACCACAAACTGATAGGATCAGAGAGCATCAGAACCTCTGTTCCAGCTGTGAAGGCAACTCATCAGACGAAATCTGTAAGTGATATATTTCTACTACTTTCAGTAAATGCTTACACTGTGAGTGCTTAGGGCATATACATATGGTGAATTAAGTATATATCTATATGTGCCTCTTCAAACTTCTATTTTATGCTGCTTTTAAATATGTTTATATATATATATACACTCAGCAAAAACTTAATGCTTTCATTGTAATTTATGTTAGCAATTTTTTTTTTATTTTGTCATAAGAATTGGATGTGTTTTTCTTGCTAAGTTCTAAACTTCTTGCTAAAAAGAAGTACCTGTCTGAAATTGGTGTTCTATAATAATAAAGTTCTCTACTGAAAAGGAAAAACAAATCTTCATCCATTTTTTCACAAAATGACAAAAGAGAATTGAAACAGAAAAGTAAATAGTATGAATGTACAAAGAAAATCAAACTTGCTTTTTGAGATGTATTAAATTAGTGTTAAAGTAATATGTTAAATAGTCTAGTTGCAGATATAGAAGATAAAATGTATTTTTAAATAAATGGGATATACAAAGTAAACTAATTATAACAAATACAAGATAATAAACATATTTTCTTTCAAACAGAAAACAAAAATAGGAACAATAATGAAGATTTTTTGGATACTGCTACTAATTGGTGGTAAGTTACTAATCTTAAGATCACAATGTGGTGGTGATATGTTTGAAAATCATATATAGATTTCATGGGGCTTTGCTTGATGAATAATTCATATANGATATGGTTAATGTTAATAACCCCTTATTATCCTAGAAAGAGACCAACACAAAACAGAGGTTACTTTTCAGCAGAAGGGGAATGTAGAACCAGATGGAGAATGACATTGCCTGAATGTCTGTGCTCAACTTTGCAGGGTCTTCTCTGTCCTCTGCCTTCATTTTTGGACTTCAAAGAAGTATCAGGATGGGTCAGAAGTTTACGACATACAAAAAAGGGTGCCATTTTATTGCAGGTGGTGATCAGTCACCTGCAACCGCACATTTGGGAAAGGCACATTTCCCTTTCTGGGAGACCATTGCTTCTTCCTGTTTGAAATTGAAACAACAGAACATTCTTAAAAGTCCAAATGCCTGTAACTTAATACAAATAAAATGATTACATTTAAATTTTTTAACACTATATGCAAAACAATTTATTTCATTTTATTTTTTAATGTAGTCTATTTTGCCAATTCAGAACACCAAAACTCTTAACACCAAAACATTTCAAGACTCCTCTTTAACAGGAAGAAACCTGTAGAACCAGCTCAGGAAAAAAAGAGAAAAAATAATATTAGTCGAAACATCACTAAAAAACACAAAACTTGATGGAAAGAGAATGTACCAGAATAAGGAAATTGGTCCCAATGTTCTTCAGCAGCCTAAGCCTATATCAGTACAACCTCAGAGATAGCTAAGGATAGACTGAGCAATTATAACTATAATCTTTATAAAAGAAAAAAGAAAAGTTTTAAAACTAGACAGAGGGTTTGCCTCATAAAATAAAGCTATTTGTTCCACAGAGGAAGAGCCTAATTACTCAAAGCTCTGCCTCCTATACTACTTTGAGAAATTCTAGGAACCACAAGTTTTCCTGCAGTCTGAGAGTAAACTGCTCTGTTAGGACCCCAAGAACAGCTGAGTGGACCCCACCTTAATAACTATCACTATTATAATGCAAACAATGTCTGATATATTTAGCCCCCTGTACATGAGATTGGAGAAATACTGAAACAGAAAAAATCATAAAAACGTTATTTAATATCTTTTAAAGTAAGTAATCAACAATTCACACTTATATTAGAAGTGAAGTGACAGGAAATTAATTTCTCCTTCCACAGTTTCACCCTTTCGATTATACAAAGTATATTTTCCTTCATGTGATCAATAATAAAAAGCAAAAAAAGAATTATTGAAGATCATTTATATAATCAGTCTATCTACTGTATCTATCTAGAAAATTGCATATCCTCAATGTCCATGTTTCTTTGTAATAAATAGATTAGAAAACAAGATGTGGGAAATTTTCTGTTTTCTCAGGAGTTTTCATCAACAAGGTAGATATTTTTATCAATGATTTTGTTAAACATTACTTGAACACAAGCAGGAACTAGATGGGTTGGTGTGGCGGTGACACACTGTGTATTAATCACCATTGTACTTTGAAAAAGCCAGCTTTACTGTATATCACCATCTATCCTCATCATTAGGTTTTACAAAGTTTGTACACTGAATGGAGATGGATTTATCATCCTCTCGTTCTTGTCTATTAATTACTGAGATGAGGTTCTGTCCCTTTGTGACTAAACAGGTTATTTTTTTATGAGGACTATAAAGCCATCTTCAGCACTATATNCAACCAGCTTTGGAAACTTCAGCAAGGTGCTCTCTGACCTTGTGAATATCCATGTCATGAAGTTGTGTTACTTTAATGATATTTCATGGAACATTTCCTTTGATGTTGAAGAATGTTTGAGAGTTTTTTGTTTGTTTCTTTATTCCTAAAAAGATACCCTTAATTTCTTCAACTTTTCTAAGTTGTTAATATAAAGTTAAATGAAAGAGTAATCTGACGCAAAAAAGCAACCTGTGACATCAAGAAACATCCACTTTGTAAGTAACACCTGCATATGTGAATTTTATTAAACCTGATTTTTATCTAATTCTTATCCATTAACTCTCAAAATCCATATGTCGTAAAAAAAAAAAAAAAAACTAAAAAAAAAAACGACTTGGAGTTTGTGTCTTTAAAATGTTACCTGTGTTGTTTCAAGAAATGCATTGTTCTACCACTGAGGAACTAGGTAGTCATCTTTAGCACAATTTGGAAAAAAAAAATTTATTTATGATTGTGTGCATTTAAAATACTTATTTCATATGATTACATCTTTAGCATGTTTGAACTAACGTTTTAAAAATTCCAAATATGTTTTTCTCACCAAAGCATTTATTTTTGTCCATTAATTTGGAAATATCCTTGCATCGTAATCTTATGACAGTGTTTTGTTATGTAGAGAATAGAACTTGAAATATTTCTGTGCATGACTCAGTCAAAACAGAAAGGTTTTCTGAGGTCATACATTTGTAGTGCTATTGTTCTTTTCCTATGCAAGGAGAATCCACCGTGTAATTAGACTTCCATCACTGGATTGTTTTTTCTACGTCAAAACCAAAAAAGTGTTAAAAAAAAACAAACTGTGGCATGTTTAAAATAGATTGTGTCACGGTCTTGGTTCTGTTAAGTTTTCTTTTGAGTTTTCAGTTGAACGTTGATCCATGTTTTTCTTTGTTTTCTAGTTTTATTGGTTTTATTCCTATTTTGTGGTGTTTTCTGGATACATTTGAGTTCTTAGGGGGTTTTTTTCGGTTGCCCTCTGTTAGTCTCCATTTTCCTTCTAGAATCCTCTCTTCACACCTGCTCCCAATCAGCTCATTAGTCCTGTCTTTGTTCAGTCTCCCATATATACTCTCCCTATGCAGTTCCCCAGTGCTGGTTCCTAGTGTTTTCCTGCCTCCCCACGTGAGTTTTTCCCATGAAGTTGTCTGGTTTTTGGTTTCATGTATTTTGTACCTTGGTTTTTGGATTTTCTGCATTTGTTTTTCAATAAAATCTTCAAGAACTCACCTCTGGGTCTTCGTTTCTGTATTTGGGTCCTCAAAACCTCAACC
>NW_015151956.1:106215-107986 GCF_000732505.1 Cyprinodon variegatus | reverse complement strand
TGACAGATTGATTCCTAGTGATGGGTTAATGAGGCATCTTGAAGGGTTTCGATGTATTGCCAAACTGTATTGATCCTGCGTTGATACTGTCTCACAGAATACTTACACCTGCTGGACCTTTAAAGACTCTACAGGCAGTTTATTTGACAGGTTAAACTGAATTGATTTGGTGACCCAGTGCAATTATAAAAGTTTATTTAATGTAGGTTATATTGTATTATTTCATATCTATGTTTAAATAGAAAATAACTTATATTTTTAGATACAGACAATAATGTAAACACATATCATAATGTGAAAATTTAGGGGAAAATGTGAATGAGGGTGCTTATAGACTAGGATTTTAAATCATAAAACAATAAGTAGAGAAAAAACAGTAAATAAACAACATTCAGATAAGTTTAGTGATAAATGAAAGGAACAGTATGACACAACGTGAAAATTAAAATAAAATGGCAATGGCTGAAAAGTTACTATTCCTTTTTAGATAATTTTAATGGTAAACCTTAAAAGATGAGACATTTTTTGGAGCTGCATCATGTTGACATATATGATTTTAAACTCAGTTCATTCAAATTACTTTCTTGAAAAGACACGCTCTATAGTCGCATCGGTGTTGGTGGAGCCATCACTACTGTTTCCTGATTCTGATGTTAATATATAGTCTGGCTGTACCCATAAAAAACCTGCTGTTGTATCTGAAACAAAATCATTTGCTGATTACATTGACAAAACAGCAATGGCGATTTCATCTAGAGTTAATATCCATGTGACACAAGTTCTTGAAATAAAAACCTTTCTAAAATATTAAAACGTAGTGAATTTTAATTTGGAAACACTGATTCTCAACTTGAATATTTTAATGGTAAACCGACAAAACAAACGGAAGAAACGCAGTTACTTAAATCTTAATCCACCCACCCTCTCCTTCCAGGGTCACCTGTTTCTAGTCCAAAAACAATGTGAAACACTGATACAGAACGCAGAGCCACTTTATCATGAAGTCTAGCTCTGACTGTGGTTTTACAGAGGCTAATGAAAAGCTGGAAGTGGAAGCGCTGGAATTGACGTCAGCATGTTGTTAGTAACAAGCTGTCTGTGTCTGGCTCATATATTAGCTAACTTTCTCTCTCTCTCCTGGGGTGATGCCATAAGACGGCTTTTGGCAGCAGCACGTTAGTGTTTTCATGAACAATCAAGCAACTCTTTCAATAAGGGATCGATATTTTAAAATGTCCCTCTCAAAGCACAGAATACATGCCATGGAGGGCCCCAACTTTTCTCAAGCTCACCTGATCTGCCTCTCCCACTTTGAAAGCAACTCAGGATGCTTATGGGGGATGAGGAAGAAAGCTGTTAAACACAACGCAAAGGCACAGCTGGATCCCTAAGCCATGAAAACTTCAGCAGCTGTCTATAACAAAGCTACTATACCAACTCTCAGTCGTTCTTTGTATTGTAAATTATTTATTAGTATAAAATGTGCACAATGAGGGCTGGGCACCATTCAAGGTGCTTGACACTTAAATAAACAATCAAATAATTGAAATAAGCATTGGTGTAAAACCACAAGTTGAAATTAATCACTAAGGTTGAAATTCATTGAATTCCTTTTGCCAAGTTTCGTTTTACCATTCAAATTTTCAAATGATTTATGATATAAAGGTGTTTTTTTTTTCACTATTTCATTTGACAATTTTTTTTTTATATTTTAGAAACTTTTTTCCAAGAACTTGCTCCATATGGATTCTAAGTCTTTCAAAATGGGAAT
>NW_015151956.1:105670-106205 GCF_000732505.1 Cyprinodon variegatus | reverse complement strand
ATTTTTAGATACAGACAATAATGTAAACAGATATCATAATGTGAAAATTTAGGGGAAAATGTGAATGAGGGTGCTTATAGACTAGGATTTTAAATCATAAAACAATAAGTAGAGAAAAAACAGTAAATAAACAACATTCAGATAAGTTTAGTGATAAATGAAAGGAACAGTATGACACAACGTGAAAATTAAAATAAAATGGCAATGGCTGAAAAGTTACTATTCCTTTTTAGATAATTTTAATGGTAAACCTTAAAAGATGAGACATTTTTTGGAGCTGCATCATGTTGACATATATGATTTTAAACTCAGTTCATTCAAATTACTTTCTTGAAAAGACACGCTCTATAGTCGCATCGGTGTTGGTGGAGCCATCACTACTGTTTCCTGATTCTGATGTTAATATATAGTCTGGCTGTACCCATAAAAAACCTGCTGTTGTATCTGAAACAAAATCATTTGCTGATTACATTGACAAAACAGCAATGGCGATTTCATCTAGAGTTAATATCCATGTGACACAAGTTCTTGAAAT
>NW_015151956.1:101699-104600 GCF_000732505.1 Cyprinodon variegatus | reverse complement strand
GGAATGGTTCCCTATTCTTGTGTTTTTTGTATTTTTGTCTTCAGTATAATCAGTGTTCTCATCTTTTGATCTGAGCTTGGTGTGAGATTTTAGAGCACAAGTCACAACTACCAAAGCGAGATGCGTTAAAACTTGGACAAAAAAAAAAAAGTCCAGTGGGTCTTTTTTTTTAGTTCTTTTATTTTATTTTTTTTTTGGAATGACTATGACCTGGATGACTGAGAATCTACACCAGTAAGGTAGCTCCTTGTTTCCTATTTTGTACCAGATGAACTGGTTATTCCACCATGGCCAAAAACACCTGGATTGATCATCCAGTAATGAGAAACAGACAGGAAATGCAGGTTTCTCCATGCCGACTTTAATTTGCACAAAACAGAAAACAAACTGTTTCCCGGCTTTTCATTTTTCAAATATAATCAAAAGTAAATTCATGATCAGTAACTTAATATTAATGCTTTTTTTTTTTTTGTACTGGAAAATTCTTTTATATATTTTGAAAAGGATTCTGATGTGATTGACAATTTTTTTATGTTCTATAAGTGCCATATAAATAAAGTTGGAATATATTATTCTCTGCTGGCAGGTCTTGTGTTTTTTCTGAGCGACTTTTTCAGTGGTTAGGAGTTATAAGTACACTAAGCCTTGCAGGCTGTAGCATTGCATATTGGATCAATACTTGTCGCTGTTGACTTGTTGACCCACTAAGGAAAGGTACCGCTAATAATCTCTCAGAAGAGAAAAAAACAACAACAAAGAAGAACCTGCCCAGGAGACGTACTGTACAGTTTTTATGAGTTTGGTAAAACATTGTAGTTACACATAAAAGTAACTATTTCTATATCAGAATAAAAAGGTTTAAGAATAGAATAACAAAAAAAGAAAGGAAACATTTTTTTTCCAACTTGCAGCTTCATCGTCTTTGACGTCAAAACTGATCCAGTAATTAAAGGGTTGACGTTCCTTGCAAGGACAAAACAGTGTGCGTACTGCAGGTATCACTCCAAGGGTGTGACTTTATAAACCTTCTCATTTTGACTGAATCATGTAATGAGACATTAGAGAGGTTCTTTTTTAAATAACAAAACTCTGTCATCAAATACATATTATCTGCAGATATAGAAATTAGAAGTTTAAGAAAATAATAATTTTAAATAAGATAGAACTTTTTGTGGTATGTTCTTGAATTCTGATATAAATTAATGCAAAATGATGCACCTGAAAAATCTTAGAAAACCTTTAAAGTTACATTTAATGATGCAGTTTATTTAGTTGTCTGAACCTACTAAGTTAAATGTATCAACCTAAATGGAAATGCATAATCCTTTTAGTGTCGTCGCAAACAATTAATCTCTATCTGCCATCTTCTCATGTTCCTATTTGCAAAAGTAAAAGAAATGCTGCTAAACCAGTCTTAAATAGATGAGTCAAAAAATGTTCAACTGGTAGCCACACCTAAGATAAAGCATTATTTACTTATTTGGTGACTAATTTTTACCATTACGTCCGCCTGACATTACAGTATCTGCTCTTGATATATATAAAGCCTTTTCTTCAATGATGAATAGTACCAGTTAACCAGCAAACTGATAGGATCAGGGAGCATCAGAACCTCTGTTCCAGCTGTGAAGGCAACTCATCAGACAAAACCTGTAAGTGATATATTTCAACTAATTTCAGTAACTACTTACACAGTGCTTAGGACATTTACATGTGTTGAATGAAGTATATATCTATATGTGCTGCTTCAAACTACTATTTTATGCTACTTTGAAATAATTTATTTTTTTTTTTGGTTGAAATGCTTTAAAAAAGTCGTAATGCTCTTTGGGACTATGTGCTATCCATAATGCATGGGGGCAGAAATGGGAAACATTTCATAAACTGTTTACCTGTAACATAAATCAGTTAATAAAATTGATTTTTAAAATTATTACAATTATAGTTAAAGTGTTGTTATGAAATTAATCACTGTTATTATTAAACTATCAATCATCTGATTTTAAAAGCACATGCTCACTCAGGAGGATGATATGGTTGAAAGTCAATAACTTAATGCTATAGATGTATAGATTCTTCACTAACTGGCATTATAAGAAATATCTCACTACATTCTTATCCTAAGAATTATTATTATTATTAGTAGTAGCAGTAGTAGCATTAAGAATTAAATTGTAATTTATGTTAGTAAAAATTTAATCTATTTTTTATAACTATTTTGTCATGAAAATTGGATGTGTTGTTCTTGCTAAATATCTTTGACATTTAGTGGAAAGGGCTATAAATAAAAACAGAAGGCAGAGTTACATTAATCCACACTGAGTTGAAGAAGTACCTGTCTTAGATTGGCATTCTATAATTATAAAGTTTTTTTTTATTGAAAATAAAAATCAAATCTTGTTCCATTTTTGTCAGAAAATAAAAAGAGAATAGAAACAGAAAGTAAATAGTATTAGTGAAACTTCATGAAAAAGGTGCAAATCTGCACAAAGAAAATCAAACTTTCTTTTTAGAGATGTATTAAAGAAGTGTTAGAGTGATATTTTAAATATTCTAGTTGCAGATATGGTGGATAAACTGTTGTTTTAAATTAATGGGACATACAAAATAAACCAATTATCACAAATACAAGATAATAAACACATTTTCTTTCAAACAGAAAACAAAATAAGGAAGAAAAATGAAGATTTTTTGGATACTGCTACTTGTTGTTGGTAAGTTAAACATCTTAAGACCACAATGTGGTAGTGATAACTTTAAAAATCATATATATTTATGTTGGGCTCTACTTAATGAATAATTCATATAAAATCAAACCTAGGCATCCAGATGAGGTCCACGGATGCTCAAACAACTGGAACTTCTCCTACAACGACCACAGCTGCTCCAACCACAGCTGCT
>NW_015151956.1:97810-99681 GCF_000732505.1 Cyprinodon variegatus | reverse complement strand
CCAACAACTACAGCTGCTGCAACAACCACAGCTGCTGCAACAACCACAGCTGCTCCAACAACCACAGCTGCTGCAACGAACACAGCTGCTGCAACAACTACAGCTGCTGCAACAACTACCACAGCTGCTCCAACCAATGGTGCTTCCACAACCACCTCAGCTACTGTTGCAGCTACGACAATTCTCACTGGTACGACTTCAGCAACAACCACAGCATCTTCAGGAGTGACTTATAAAGGAAGTTTCCTTTTAATCACAGCGCTCATTGCATCCGCTATTTTCAACTGACGAAACAATTGTTTAGTATCAAAAAAGTCTACAAACTTAAATGAAGTATTAAAATTTACTATCTTTTTCTTTTCTATAGTATTTCTGTTTGAATTCAATCTTGATATGCATACAGAAATTTCAAATTATTTATTTATTTATTTATTTATTAGTGAATTATTTTTCCTTGGAATATAACATGTATTTTTTGTAACGATACACATTTATACAGAACCATATGAGCCACATTACATATTCATTCAAATATTACACACTGTTACTACATGGTTTTAAAGTATGTAATCCAAATTGTTGTATATTCATGAGTAAGAATTATAACTAAATTTCTTCTCATAATTTTTATTTATTTTATGCAGACTAAAGTTTGGAATTAATTATGTTGCATGTAGTCGTTACAGGCCTGCATGTTGTTACAAATATAATGTTTATTATTATTGCAATAAAGAATACATATACAGTGTTGACGCTTAGTAGTTTTTTTTCTATTCATACCAACTGATAGAAAAATGTATTTCAATCTGAAAAACTCACATGGAGAGAAAAGACAATTAGAAGAAATGTATTGATACTTAGGTTTTTGGCTCTCAGACCTCGGCAGGAAACATAGCGCTTAATTTTGTCTTATATGCATGAACAGGAGTAAAGAACAGGGCTGTTTCCCCCCAGGCCTGAAACTGGTGCTGGAGTGGAGATAGATAAAAAAGGTAGACTGTAGACTGCTGGTTGGCGAGACGGTCTGGCGGACCGGTTGAAATGATAAGCGGAATGAAGTCCGGGATGAATAAAACTCTGATGAAGTTTTAGCTACAATGGTGGAGGAGGGGCTGGAGGTGGGTTCAAACAGGGTCATCTGAATGAAGTCAAACAGCGCAACCACTACCTGAGCACTAGGTAGCAGATGAGTTGCGGATCGGAGGCCATTAAGATGAACTTTGGATGCTGATTGGCTTTCATGGAGGCATGATTTAAAGCTGACTGGCTGTGTCGTAAAGCGGATGAAGGCGAGAAGTCAGTTTATTCAGTTGAACTTCCCCATAGGCTCCATACATTGAAATAGGTTGGGCAAAGAGACCATCCAATTTACAAATTTTGGGAGGAAGGTTACTCTTTAGACTTTATGTTTTACAATAATGAAAAACATGTTTTGAGGAAATCCTTAGAAATCTTTGGAAGTTAGCTCTTTCCATTAGGATTTGCAACCACGATGTCTTCAGCCAGAAAGGGCAGAAAACACATGATGTGACCATGCAATGGGAAACACTTGGAGACATTTTTCTTTTAATTGAAACCTTTAAGTGTCTACAAGTGTATAGGTGGAAAAAGCTGTATTAGTACCATTGAGAGTTTTTATTAAGTTGCAAATGGTACTGACGTATACATTGGGAGTTATTTCCAATAGGGCAAAATGGATTACAAATTATTATAAACCATTTTGTTCCACAGATGCCTACGGAGCCCCCTAGGGGACATGGGGAATTTTTTTTCTTTTGCGTTGCCTCGCAATACTTTTGCGTTACCTCGCAATACTTTTGCGTTACCTCGCAATACTTTTGCGTTACCTCGCAATACTTTTGCGTTCCCTC
>NW_015151956.1:93183-97233 GCF_000732505.1 Cyprinodon variegatus | reverse complement strand
TCTGAGGAGAAAACTCTTTGGGGAAAAAAGTCGTCAACTATAATAATTAAAGAATTCAGTAATGAGCAGGAAGAGCATGAAAATCCCTCTGTATCAAGGCTCAGAACAGAGAACTCAGTATTTAAAGCGGACAGACAGTTTGATAATAATAATAAAAAAAAAAAGTTTATTAAAAGTAACAGAAATGCACTGAACAGTGAAGATGTCTAAGGCAGGAACCTCTGCAGGCAGAGAACACAGGTTAGTAACCATGTCAATCTGGCGGAGAATGATAATGAACGTGTGACTCACTAACCTGGCCTTAAAAGTTCAGTCCATGCCCACAGAACGAGGCTGGTTCCAGCCGGTCCAGACAGTCCCAGGTACTGAAGTCCTAGAGGTCGGAGGATAGGAAGGGAGCAGGACCAGGGAAGGCAGGATAATCCACAGGACGAAGCCAAAGCTGGTGTGGATGACATGCTCAGGATGCAGAACCTGGAAATCAGAGGTCCGATGAGGTAACATTTTTGTACAGTTCAGTTAATATCACTTTAATTGTCCTAAACCATTAAAATGTCACTAAATGGCATTTTTTAACAGAATGGGAAGTGTATAAACAAATCAATCATTATGACATTTAGTTTTCTTTGCAAAGAAAGAGAACAGGTTCTCAATTTGTCTAGCTCTGCTCTGGAGATGCACAAAGTTTGTCTCTCGCTAACCTAAACTCTGAAGAAATGCTGTGAAGGTCTCCACATACCATTACTCAAAAAAACAAAACAAAAAATACAGACAGTTGGAGCAAACAGTAAAATGTTATATATTAAAACCTTGAGAAAAAGTCAAGCTTGTTATGAGAACAACTATTTTTATCCCAAACACTTCCTTATAGGATAAACAATCCCTGTCCCTTAACCACCTTGTAGCCTTGGAACTCTGAGGCCTAATGAAATTCAGTATATATAAAAGGGAATTAACAATGGAAATTAATAATGGAATCAATGGAAAATGATGAAAGCAATCGTTCTAAAACACTTAAATACTTTTTAGATGATTCATTCTTTAGAATATGTTAAACTGCAGTAACAGCATTTAAAACTTTCCTCACCCAAACATTTAGTTTTTGTTTATCCATTTAGAACAGAAGCTACATTATCCAAAACTAGTATTCAATTCAATGAAGGTATTTTTTATGTAAAGAATAGAACGTAAAATGTTTGTTTATATGACTCAGTCAAAACAGAAATGTTTTCCGAGTCACACCATTATAGTGCTGTTGTTCTTGTCCTACGTAAGGAGACTCCACCCTTTAATTAGGCTTCCGTCACTGGATTTTTTTTTTATATAATAGATTATAAACTGTGTAATAAAGACACTATTTATAAACAAACTGTGACATGTTTTAAAAAGTTTTTTAAAGTTTTTTTCTTAGTTAATTTTTATATGTATGGAGACACCTATAATTTTAGGAGTTGATAATAAAAAATAAGAAACATTGGAAAATCATTCATGAAAAGTACTTAAAATTAAGTATAAGTAGATATTTTTCATAACTCAAAATACTTTTATTCACAAAAGAAATGTAAAAAAAATTAAGAAATGTAGCCCTCTGCAGACTAGCAAATAAATTCAGGACAAAAATGATTTCCGGCATGTTGTTTTATTTTCTTTGACGTCAAAACTGATCCGGTAAGTAAAGGGTGGACATTGTTTTCAAGGACAAAACAGTCTGCATAATAAAGGTGTCACTTCAAGGGTGTGACTTTATAAACCTTCCTGTTGTGACTGATTCAAATAAGAAAGCATTTCAGTAGTTCTCCTTTTCATAAAAAAAACATTGTCCTAAAATAGATATATCTACAGATAATGCTGGTTCAATATTAGATGCTGGAAAGAAAATGTCTTGGTCAGAGAACATATCGCTGAATTATTCTTTGCTGTTACAGTTTAAAAAAAAATACTAAACAATATGCCTCTAAAAACGGTTAAATTATTGAAATATAATTGCATATAATGAGAAAATTATATGTGGTGGTTTTACAGGAAAAAACTCTAAGGTTGTTTTCAATGTTACAGAGGGACTGATCCTTATCCCAGCAATCAATTGACAATCAGGAAGGAGATTGTTAATATGAGTGCCATCTTAGAAAATTTAAACTCTAATATTTGGTACAAATGAGCTTATTATATATTTTCTTTTAAAGAAATAATGAACATCTATTGACAGTGATATTTCTATTCTCTATTAAAGATGTATATAACACTTTTTTTAAGAAAGCCCATGTGGATGTCAGATTTTGAGAGTTAATATTCACCTGGCCTTTTACATTTAAAGTTGTATTTAAGACATTTGAAACAAGAGCTGAAAGGTATTTAGCATTAATGACACCCTTATTTCTAAACATACACCCTACCTGTAACAAAGGAGCCACACATAAAAGAAACAACCATAAACTTTTTGTTCCTATATTTAATAACTTAGATTAGTTATGTAAGTTTTTTGGTCACAACATGTATATTTGATTTATATAGTATAGTAAGATATAATAAGATTGGAACTTAAATGGATAGGTGTGACTTATGCAGTGGATGTGTCTTAATGTCAGAGGTTGGCCATTTGCGTAAGATAATTAACATTCCAGCAGAAAGAGGCAGCGTCAAAGGTGCACTGCATGATCCCTCCCAGACAACCAGAATAACAGGAGAGTCAAAATAGCATATACTTTTTGAGTGTTATTCAAATTTTAAAAAGCACTAAACATGTATAAAAACTGTGTGATAAAAAAAAAAATTGAAATGAAAGGATGAGGTATGATTTGATTTAATCTTCTTCCGACATATGTTAGCTCTCTACAGCCAACAGTTTGTTAACAGTTTAGACAAATTTAATTTCTGAAAATTAGTAGCTGATTCCTTAAAAATTAAGTAAAACTTCAATGAGAAATTTTGGATGTAACACAATTAAACCTAAATGTTGAATCATGGATAATCACATTGACAGGTTAACATTAAACAAAACTCCATCTCTTTGTCTGAAATACACAAAGACAGAGTTTTTTGTGGTATGACTCTAAATATTCAATAATATGACGTGCTATTCATATATTAATGGCAGTTGATGTAATTAAAAAAATTTTAAAAAACTTTATAGTTACAAGTACTTATGCAGCTTTGTTTCTTGAAACTGATAAGCTAAATTGTATTAACCTAACAAGAAATAAAAAATCAATTTACAGTTATTCAAAAAACTGAATCTATATCTTTAATCTTCTTTCAATTTTGACTTGTTTCAATGATGTACTTTAAGTAAACTTAAAAAAATAAATTAATATAAAAATATTCAATGTAAGTCTTGTTTTTATGTCCAAAAGAAAAAGGAATGCTACTCAACAGTCATAAACAGATGAAAAAATGTTCAACTTGTAGCCACACCTAAGATAAAGCATTATTCACTTAATTGCTGAGTAATTTTTACCTTTACATGTAGCTGACGTCAAAGTACCTGCTCCTGATCTATATAAAGCCTTTGCTTTAACTGTGAATAGTACCAGTTAACCAGCAAACTGATAGGATCAGGGAGCATCAGAACCTCTGTTACAGCAGTGAAGGCAACTTATTATCCAAAACCGGTAAGTGATACATTTCAACTAATCTCAGTTCAACTATAATGATTCCATAATTAAACTTCAACATTAACCTCACATTAATGCTAACGCAGGAGGGTGGATTAATCAAAAGTCAATAAGTTAATGCCATAAATGTAATATTCTTTACCAATTGGTAGTGTAGGCCAAATTTGACTACATTGTTATAGTTTGAAACAAATGAAAAATAAAAAAGTAATCTATGTTTGTAAATTTGACTCTTTTTTGATCAAATATTTCATTATAAGAATAGGATTTGTTTATCTCATCTAGCAAAATATCTTTGATTGCATTTGGTGGAAAGGGGATTAATAAATATACACGACAAATTAAATGAATTAACCAGGTTTTCAAAAAGTAGCAGTCTTATGTTACCATTCTAAAATTAAGTAGTTCTGTACTGAAAATAAAATAGGGAAATTCATCC
>NW_015151956.1:78719-90489 GCF_000732505.1 Cyprinodon variegatus | reverse complement strand
AACTACCACAGCTGCTGCAACAACCACAGCTGCTGCAACAACGACCACGGCTGCTCCAACAACCACGGCTGCTGCGACAACTACCACAGCTGCTGCAACAACCACAGCTGCTGCAACAACAACCACAGCTGCAACAATGACCACAGCTGCTCCAACAACCACAGCTGCTCCAACAACTTCAGCTGCTGCAACAACAACCACAGCTGCAACAATGACCACAGCTGCTCCAACAACCACAGCTGCTCCAACAACTTCAGCTGCTGCAACAACAACCACAGCTGCTCCAACAACCATGGCTGCTCCAACAACCACAGCTGCTCCATCAACCACACCTTCTGCAACAACAACCACGGCTGCTGCAACAACAACCACAGCTGCTGCAACAACCACAGCTGCTCCAACAACCACGGCTGCTGCAACAACGACCGCAGCTGCTCCAACAACCCCAGCAGCTGCAACAACAAATACAGCTGCTATAACAACCACATCTGCTGCAACAATGACCACGGCTGCTCCAACAACCACGGCTGCTGCAACAACAAACACAGCTGCTCCAACAACCACGTCTGCTCCAACAACCATGGCTACTGCAACAACGACCACTGCTGCTCCAACAACCACAGCTGCTGCTCCAACAGGCACAGCTGCTCCAACAACCGCAGCTGCTCAAACAACCACAGCTGCTCCAAAAACCACACCAGCCACTCCAACTACCACCACAGTTGCCCCAACAACCGGAGGGCCTACCACTATCACCACCACTCCAACCACAACAACTTCAGCGACAACCGCAGCCTCTTCAGGAGTGACTTATAAAGCAAGTTTCCTTTTAATCACAGCCGTCATAACAGCAGCCATTTTGAACTAAAGAAACAATTGCCAAAGTGCCAAAAAACTCCAGAAAATCTTCAGTATTTATTAAAATGTATTGTACTGTATTTATATTTGAAATTAATCCTCATATGCATTCAGAAATGTTAATTTATTTATTTATTAGCGACTTGTAAAGTAATTAACTATATTTTCTTTTTAGAATATAAAATGTATTGTTTTTAAAAAGACATATTAATACACAACCATATGAACCGCTCTACAATTTCATACAAATATTACACAACGTCAGAAGGACATGTTCTTTAATGATGTAAAAATTGAGAATTAAACACAGATACAAAATAGATAACCAAATTGGTAATCTTAGATTTTATTCATAAGAAGCAGTCCAAAGTTAGAAGTAGATGTGTTGTATGTGGTGGTGACTGGCCTGTATTTTGTTATAAAAATAATATTCATCCTTAATAGCAATAAAGAATACATGTAAAGTGTGGAGGCTTAGTAGGTTTTTCTGTCACTCATACCAATTGATAGAAAAATGTATTTACATACAGTAGCAAAGAACTTCACAAAATCATCAATCTACCTTTACAATCATCTTGACTTATTTTAGGATCATTTCTTTTAGTATATCATTCATTTATGGAAAAAGCCGGAAAATTAGTCCCTCTCTGTGCCATATGTTCATTATAATATTATATAAAATATAAACAAGTTAATATTCTAAAGAGAACTACATTTTCTACATGTTAGCTTTCATAGAGGTTAGCATATCATTCAGTGTTAAATTAAAATGCCAATCTTTCAAAAATAAACATGGGGAAGTAAAATTAATGCAACATACAGGCCTGAATGGGGTTCTTAGTAACTATTATTATTATAATTAATGTTATCATTATGACTGTAGATGTACGATACGAAGAGTGTGTTAACTGTTTAAGTAATACTTTTACAGCTTTGGATTTGCGCATCGTGCAGGGCTGTGCGCACCTGAAACATAGAATTTTTGGGATTGGCTTGAATTTCAGCCTTATCGTGCATCCTGCGTCGTGTAGTGTAAAGGGGCTAAGGAGGAGCGATTAACCTCTCAGTGGTGGACCAGAGTACAGTTTCACAAAAGTCATGCAAATCCCTTGTATTTTTTATCAATTAAAACAATTCTACTTTTCAAAAATAGGGATAAACTACTTGACATACGTAAAACAATTTAATGTATTTCATTTTTTATTTAGTTTATTTTTCCATTTGAGAACACCAAAACTCTTACCACCAAAACATTTTAATCCAATCAAAAATGTTCAAAGTTATTTGTATCAAAATTCAATACTGTTGGGATTTTATATTCAATTCAATGGGGGTGGTAAAGATCTTTTTTAATCAGATATTATTTTGGCTGTTATATATTGTTTATGAGCACACACCCTACTAATTGAGTGTTAGAACAATAAATGAAAGAGTAATTTGAGCTCAAATCATGGTCAAACAGTCAATTCTGCACATACATGGAATAAATACACAACTTCTGTTCAAAATATAAGAGTTTATTAACAAAAATCATTCAGCTCCACGTCAAACATATTTCAGTTTAAAACCCTTAACTAGAGCTAGTGAAACTAAACAAAACTAAAACTACTGTGTACAAAGAGGAAGGGGAACATGGTTGAAAACCTTATTACAGTTTATGATGGATCTTATGTTTGAAAACCAAAGTTTATCTGGAAGAATTTGGAATATGATCAAATTTAGAGAAATCGGAATGTTTCCAGACCAATTCATAATGCAAATGCATGAGGTGAATAAACATTATTTGGCCAAATAATGTTTTATTAAAGGATTTGGCATACTCCCTGAGAAATAGTCTATATATCTGTCAATCTCGAGACCTTGGACCCAATATTCAAACAGACAACAACCTGTTTGAATAGAGTTCTAACAGTCTTCATTTGTAAACTGCGTGCGGCTGCTTGTCAACTGGAGTGGATAAACCGGATCCTCTGTAGAAACAGAGACTCAGATCAGTCAAGAGAATAAGGGTTGATAACAACTAAGAGCAATAGTCACTGACCTGGTTCAGAGTTCAGTCCGATCCCAGAGAGATGTGAGGAATCCGAGACAGAGATTGTCCTCCGCTTGTGACTGGCGCCGCCCCCAGAGCTCTGGGTGATGACCGGAACTGATGCCAACCGAGGAGCCGAGGAGCAGCTTTGTCCAGAAGGGAATATCCAAGCCGAAGTCATAACAGAGCCAAGTTCATAAACCAGACGATCAGAGAGCCGATGAGGTTCCATATGGTATTTGGATGAGCTGTGCACTGATTGGTTGCTTTACAACGAGCGAAGCTGCTGAGCAAAGACACATCATAGCAACAAGCACTCACTCACTGAAACATCAAAATGTTGATATGGTAGGGTGACCAGGTGTCCTCTTTTTCCCGGACATGACCTACTCTTCATAACTAAAAAACTGTCAAGCATAGAAATGTTTTTATTATGCTCGTAGTAATTTGAAAAAGGACAGATGATTTAATGATTCAATTTGTTTGAATCCGAGATTAAACAAAAAAAAAATTACACTTAAGCACAGTGAGGCTTCATCACACTGCATATGGTGTCAGTGTCCCAAACAAACCTGAAAAACTGCAGTGTTTAAACAGCTCATTTTTTTGTCCACTTTTATTCCTATTAAAATATAGAAAAGGCACTCGGAGAGTCCGGTGTCTGTTCTGCTCTTACCTTTTTCTGAGCTTCTGGCTCCTTTTTCTCGTATTTTTTGTGTGGTTGTCTTTGTATTTTTGTATAATCAGGGCTGTGAAATGTTGATCTTGACAGTGCTTTACATTTAGAAAATGTTGTTCTCTTTCTTTTTTTTGTCCTGTTTTGTCAATAAAGCTCTGAGAATCAATGTCCTAGATATAGATAATATCCCAACGGATTCAAGTTCATAGGCAGACCATTACGGTTGTTGCCACAAGGTTGAGTTTGGTACGTATATACGAAACTTTACTGAAAATTACTAAGGGAATAAAATCGTATGCAACTGCCACAGATACAGAAATGGTAAGAAAGAAAGAGGGGATAAGAATTTAAGGGAGAGTAAAAGAGATAGAGATACAAAAGAGGAAGAAGAGAGGACAAAAAAAGAAAAAAATTTAACAAAAAAAACCCAGCAAAATAAACAATGCAGAAGATATATAGTAGGAAGTCTGCCTCTGCTCCTGCATTAGATGAGAGGGAAAGAAAACAGAACTTAACTAAAGCAAAAAAAAATCAAAAGACAACTGCACAATAATTATATTGTCTGAGTACTAAGTACTAAGGTACTTTTATATCAGTCAGTTTATCCACTATGGAAACCCAATAGTAAACTGTGTAACTATATCCATACAAGATCTGCTTTAATTTAGAACATAGGCTATGATAAGGGTAGGAAATAGGATGACGTTTCTCGATGCCGGCCTGAGCAGAAGCTTTATTTAGGAGAGCATGACACAGGTGAGCTTGAAAGTCATACCCACCCATGAAACAATGTTGAGTTTGATATTTTCTTTTTAGGGGTAAAACAAAGAGACAAACATACACTTACGTTACACATGAGAATGTTATCACAATGAAATATAAAACAATCAAAAAATAATTCATAATCATTCATAAGAAACTACATAATAACGTATTAATTTAAATTAAAGCAATGTTTTAGTAAGAATTTAGAAAATACTTCTCATGGGATTGACAAATACCTCTCTAGGGTGTTAGTCAGTGTCTTGCTAACCTAGCCCAAAAAAAAAATTCAAGCAGCAAGTTACAATAAAGTGCAGTTAGCTGAATGAACTTTATTTCTTACCTCGATAACAGTCTCTGTGAGAAATTTTGGATACCGACTATTATTTGATATTGAAAATATAAATACATCTAAAGATGGCTCTAGCTGAATCAAACATGCTTTCTGTATTCTTATACCTTTTAATCAAAACGTTGAACCAATGCACTTGAATTAGCAGATATATAAAGATTTACTTTGTTTATAAAATCAACAAAAATATTTTCTTATTCTTCTCCTTAGTAAGAGGGGTTAATACTTAGAATAATTCAATAGCAAATTTCTATAATTTAAATTACTTCTTCACAGGATTTGTAAGATTCTAATAGCTACAGTATAGTAGTTAGTATAGTATAGTTAATAGTTGAACTCTGTGTTTCAGGCACCAGCACATAAAAAACATATCACAGTTCTGGGCATCAGCTGTTGCACTACTTGAAAGTTACACATGAATAACAGAAACAACAGAAAATATAGTTGTTGTTTTTTTGTTACTTATTGGGCCAAAGAGTTTTTTTCCTAAATAATACAACACAGTCTGGAGAGACACAAAATCTAACTTGCATCAAGATTGTTCCTGTTTTGAAAACAGGAAATATCAAAATAACCTTCTCTATGAATAGAGTTACTGGCATTTATGTAAGACAGGATAAACATTTTAAAAGACACTCCTACCTGTTTTTTATAGGGCTATTATGTTGATAATCTAAGGATGTCGTCATACAGTATCTGAGCATTTACGAGTAGGCCAATAAAAAAAATGTATTAACAACCTTCCCTATGAATGGAGTTTCTGCTATTCATGAAAGGCTTGTTAAACACTGTATTGCTCTTGTACATCTTGTTCTCTTGTCAGACATGTCTGATGCCTTTTGCTCTGCAGGCACAAAGTTTGCAAATGAATGGGAGGGTAAAATTAAGTACTTTCAGCAGACACAGCTGGAATTTTAAAACTTCATCATTCATGGACACAGAAAGATAAGATGACAAAATGGAATGAAGGGATGTAAAATTTAATACAATTAAAGCTCATCAAAACATTTAAAGTGATACTCCAAATAAGATTTCAATATGATTGGTCTGCTTCTGTCCATTTATAATGAGTGGGTTTCCAGATGCAGAAATCAAGTTGAGAATCAGTGTATCGTGTTATAAATATGTAAGTGTTGTTTTTTTTCAGCAAAGAACAACCTTCCCAGATGACTTACTCATCAGTTTCTATGAGTCAAAATACTTTTATTTGATAAAACATTGTAGCTAGAGCTGCCCTGAATAGACTAGCAAAGAAACTTAAGAAACAAATTATTTCAAACATGCAGCTTTATTGTCCTTGACGTCAAAATAATCCAGTAATTAAATGGAGGATGTTGCTTGCAAAAACAAAACAATCTGAATACTGCAGTTACCACCCCAAGAGAGTGACTTTATAAGCCTCCTCGTTTTGACTGAATCATGTAATGAAACATTTCAGTACTTCTCGCTTACATAACAACACACTGTCATAGATTTATTTGTAGATATTGCAGGTTCAATATTAGATGCTGGAAAGAAAATGTCTAGGGCAGAGAACATATCACTGAATTGTGGTATGCTGTTAAAGTTTAAAAACTATTTAGAGACCACCCCTAAAATGTACTAAGTTCTTATAAAATTATTGAAATAGTGGGAAAATTCCACCAACATTTTCCAAAGAAGGGGACCTAGTTTCTCAATGGTAGAAAATCTTGAGAAAAGGTTGTTTTCAATGTCACAGAGGGACTAATTCTTATCCCAGCAATGAAATGACAAGCAGCAAGAAGATTGTCAGTATGAGTTTCACAATCAGTAAAAATATTATTTTAAAACTGCATATCTAACTCTTGGTTCAGATGAGCTTGATATATATTTTCTTTTAAATAAACTTTGAATCTATTGACTGTGATATTTCTGTGCTCTATTAAAGATATGTGCAATAGTTTTATAACGAAACTTTAAGTAAGCGTCATGGTCTTGGTTCTGTCATGTTTTACTTTGCTCCATGTTTTCAAGTTTTATTGGTTTAATTCCTATTTTGTTGTATTTTCTGGATATATTTGAGTTCTAATGATTTTATTTGTTGCCCTCTATTGCCCTCTTGTGTTTGTCTCCTTTTCCCTGGCTCCTTCCTAGACTGCTCTTTTTACACTTGCTCCGCTTGTTAGTCCTGTCTTTGTTCAGTCTACCATAAATACTCTCCTGGTGCAGATCCTCAGTGCTGATTCCTCGTCTTTCCTCGTCTTACCCTGCCTCCTCGTAATTGTTTTCCCCTAATGTCTCCATAGTTCTGGTTTGTTTTAACAAGGGGTTGCTATTTGCTTTGCATCTGAGTTGGAAAGTATGAACCTCCATGCTGCTTAAATACATCAGCGCTCCAAATAGAGATTTCTCTGGGGCAGCCCAACAGAACCGACATAGACTCCTGGATAGGTGTCGAAACTTCTTCAAGAGAACTGCCTTCCAATTTAATCGTGTTTGTACTAACAAAAAGGAAACAAACTATTTTAAATATGCAGCCTTATTGTCTTTGACGTCAAAACATGTCCATTAATTAAAAGGTGGACATTGCTTGGAAGAACAAAACAGTCTACATACTGCAGGTGTCACTCCAAGGTGTGACTTTTTGTTTTGCTTGACCCAAGTGCAAATTATAGAAATTCTTTAAATAACCAGTCACTGTTTAACTAAAGGCCATGCTGTAGATAATATTTAAAATCTCTTTCTTACCTTCCTTCATCTTGTTATAATGTGGTCAAATTAATACTGAGCACATATTATGGTGGATGAAATTCCTTTATTTGTCTCAGATGGAAAAATACAGTATTAAAGCAGCAATTAAAATAAAAAATAACAAGATGCAAACTGATAGTTGAGATAAAAACTCAAATAGGACTTAACATACCACTTGGAGACTATTTAAATACAGAAGGTATATGTACATTCTCCCTTCTATATATGTATTGCAACATCTGTAAATGCAGTCAAAACAAAACCCCAACAAATCCCCCATCTACACACATATTCAGGTTTCTTAATTCTTGTGGGGACTTTCCATTGACTTCTATTAATTTCTAAGCCATACAGCCCAGCCATTGACCTTATCCTAAAACCAACCATTACGGTTTCATACTTAACCCTAAGCTTAATGCTAAATCTTTTGGGGATTTTCCATTGACTTCCATTCATATTGCATTTATTTATATGATCTAACGCTGACCCTTACCTTAAACATTACAATACACACCTAGCGCTAAGCCTAACTTAAACTCAATTCACACTGTAGTCATACACCTAACCTCAGCCCAGGGAAGAGAAGTTTTGTCTAATGAAATATCTCTAGTTCTGGTTTACTGGCAGTATTCACCAATTCATCCGTGGCTTTATATCTATCCAGAGCAGGTACTGTGATGTCATGTGTGCGCAAAGCTTAGTGTCAGTAATTATTGACGCTTTAATTTAGGTGTGGCTACTGGTCTTACATTTTTTTGTATGATCTGCTAAAGACTGGTTTTGCTGCATTTTTTTTCCTTTGTGAACATAAGATCATGACTCAGATTTAGTAATTTGCTGTTGCTGGGTTGTTTTTGCAATACAAAGCAGATGACAGACATGGAATTATTTTTAAGTCTATTTTAAAGCAAATTTACAATATCATTAAAAATATATTATTTTTCTTGTTATGAAAATACATTGTAGCACAAAGGTTTTACATAGCAAAAGAAAAATAAGTCAATACTAGGGACATTTTTAAAACTTTTCCAAGTAACATTAATTTTGCATCAATATATTGATGAAATACCATATTTAGAAAAAATAAATCACACATGTCACATAACTCTGTCTCCTTGTAGACAAAAAGGCCAGTTCGAACGAATATTCCTAACTTTAATTTTATGAGTGGTTGTGATACAACTATAATGACTTTTTCAGAAAATGTAATTTTGTTCATATTTCTTTTTATGAAACATTAAATTAGAGTAAAGTTTTGGCTTTAGAAAAACTCAGATATACAGTACAATAATATACAAAGCTTGTCTGGAGGTACAGTGTGTAATATTTTATTGCCAAGGCTCTGTTTCATTAAGCAGGTATAACAAATTCAGATTCAAATCCACAACTCTAAATTGATCTAACCTAAAGTCAGGAACTCTCAGTGTTTGGTTTCACAACGGCTGCTGTGAATTAGTTCAATCAATTTTAACTAGGTCCACTCAGAGTTAAGCACGTGCGCAACAACTATGGAAAGCCATTATCAGTGGAGCACCAATTCAACAACAGGCAACAGGACGTGCCTATTTCACCCCACTGGAACTAGAGATTAAATGCAGAAATGTGAAAAAGTAAAATAAAAAGGGACAACGTGTTTAAAAGACATAAACAGAGCTACAGTAACAAAGGAGACGAATATGGAGAAGGAGAAGATTGTTGCTCCAGTTAATGCGTAAGTTTATACAGTTAATGCATACGCTTATATGAAGTGGGCTATGGCAGGCTGTTTTAAAATTATTAAAATCAATCTCCTGTCTGTTGTTCCATTTGTAGATCAGTAAAATAAGATTCTTCTGGATCAAAATCACATTCCTAGACCTAACTGTAATAATATATTTTCTAAATTATTTTTTTCTAGCAGAAACTGAATTTTAGGAAGTTAAAAAAAACAACTATTTATACTAGTAAAAATTAAGTTTACATATCTAGAATGTGCCATTCTGACATTTATCAGCTTGACTTAAAATGTATTAATGATATCTGAAAAACATCTGTTTATAGTTAAAATAACACGAATGCTGGCTAGTAATATTAGGAATATGGAGATCTGAAATAAATTTCTAGACATCCAAAATGTTTGTTCTAGATGTGGAGATGAAGAAATGGTCATTTAGACAAAAAAAAAGTTTTTTTTCAGATATCAGGAATACATATTTAGTAAAACTAGTGCATATCTCTATGGCTTGCCATAGAGTCGTTACTGTGAAAATATTACAGGATTATTTCTTCAATGGTAGTAGATCAATGTATCTGTTTAGGTGAAATCTTTTAGCAGCAGGTGAGGATGAAGAATAAAAACGTGGATGAGGATGGACTTATTACAGTTAATAGACTTTCAATTGCTGCTTTTCCATTGGTTGCTGGGATTAGGTCTAGTCCCCCTATAACCCCAAACAGGACCTTTTCTCTAGATTTCTGAGAAAACTAGGCATGTAAAATGTTTTTATAGATTTCTCATTGTGTGCAATTATTGTTCTCTGAACCAAATGTTTTTATTTTTGCATCTATTTTTGAACCAGCAGTATCAGCAAAAATAGTTGCCCCCATGAAATTATCTATGTTGATTAGGCTGGTTTCAGCTTGGCAAAAAGGAGTCACCGTGGGAGAAGCATAATTTGCAAAGGGCCACCGTTGCCATGCCGGGCCAGAGAGGAGCCAACATCACCATGTGTGCCCTAATCTCCGATCGCCTTCTTTTTTTAGAAGACCTGGATAAAGACTGGTGCCAGAGATAGAAATGGGGCAGTTTGGAGACAACTTGCCAATACATGTGACAGTGTTAATTTCTTCAACCAGGAAGATGACGAAAATATTTAGTCAACGCTCCTTTTTTGCCGTGATGATGAAGATACGATACGATACGAACGTCTGGATGTATGGAGCCATTACATTTACAACGCGAAGGACAACACTGGAGGTAGGATGACATCCAAAGAGTCTGCAGCTTCAAAATGGCAGGGAAGAACACAACAAATCTCAAGCGACATCTGAGGTACCAACATATGGAAGAAGGTAAGGAACTGGTGGGCCTGTATTAGTAGGAACAGGTGTGTGTGTGTGCCCGGGCGCATGTGTGTGAATGTGTGTGTGTGTGCCCGGGCGGTCATGCCTGTGTGTGTTCCTGTCCCTGGAGAACTAAATGGCAAAGTGGATGGGGCATTCTGGCCTGCCTGCAAGGTCCATTGGATGAAGACTTTGTGGATATGATGAAACAAGTTGACAAAAGGTTCAATGTGTACAGTGTGATATATGTTAAAAAGAGAATCAGTGTGTGGAGAAGTTCTATTCTGCACAGTGTTATATAAATAAAATTGAGAAAAAGAGAAGCTGTGTGTGAAGAATTTTTATTCTGTAAAGTGTGATATATATGTTTAAAAAGCAGAATTTGGAGACACATCTAAAATAATAATGATAGTGGGGTTTTTTTTTGTCATTGTGTTATGATTGACCAAATGGTCATGCTGGAAGAGAACATGTGTTTGTGATTTGATTATTTGATTTTGAAACATGTTTGCAGTGTTTTGTTGGACATAGTGTGTTGTGTTAATGTATTATTGTATTTTGAAAATTAATTTTGGAGTTTATTTTACAATGTGTGAATTTGTTAAGGAAACCTGTCAAAAATGTATTGAAAACTTTAATAGCGATTTTAAGAAACTGTAATAGATGAATGAGTATTAAAAAAAGCACTACTGTATACAAACTTCCACAGTTAGAAAATAAAATATCTTTGGTTATCTATCACATAGTGTTAGTTTAGTATGAAGTTGCATCATGTCAATCAATTACCATCGTGTTTTTCAATACTAAAAAACATATCTATGGCAATTGTGTTTTCACTTTTTATTCTGTAATAATTAAATAACATGAAATCCAAATAAAAGAAAAAAGTATGTAAAACATCTGGTAAAAGCAACAAATTATATATTTTAATCCCTTAAAATAGTGATATGTAACATAAGAAAAAAATTATTCATAATAAATAAATCCTTACGACTTTCATCTGGAAACTTTGATTAATTGCAATTAATTAATCAAAAAACAGTGACATTAAAAAAGTAAATACAGATCAGTGCTGATCTGGGCTGGCCCCTCCTTGGTGCCTTTGCTCTTGGGGTCCCGTTGGGCGTCTGGGGCTTTGGGTCTCCTGGCGCTGGACTCAGTGCTCTGGGTGGGTGCCTCTTCGGCTCTCCACAACCACTATTGAGCATTTTTTCTATGGATAAACTTTACATGCACAAGTGCACTCTCACAAACAACTACAGGTGCTAGGCTTCAGGTACTTAGTGATTCACTTCCACACAGAAAGATCACACTCTTATCTTCAGGTAACACA
>NW_015151956.1:72029-73433 GCF_000732505.1 Cyprinodon variegatus | reverse complement strand
ACTTGTGAAAGTAAAATCTGTTGGGCTCTTTTTGGCATCAAGACAATTATTCTTATTGCCACATTGCCATACAGGACACTGTAAAAAAATAAATAAATCGTGACATTGGTAGAGATTTATATAAAATCCACAAGACTGTGGGGGATAATAGTAGAATGAATGGAAGGTGGAAAGAAGAGGTAGTCATATCTTGATTTTGAATTGGTCACACTGGACTTAATAGTTCTCTTTTCAGAAAAGGCAAACATGAAACAGGGACTTTTAATTACTGTAATCAGATAGAAACAGTGGAACGTGTCTTATTATATTATTGGTTTGTGCACACCTGAAGTGCTTTGTCTGACAGACATTGGTGAGGGCATAAATCACACCTAGGAAGGCTGATTGTACAAAATCATTACTATTAGGTAACTGGTGACTGTAAACTTCTCTTAGGTGTGTGTGTGTGTGTGGTTGTGTGTCTCTGTAACCTGTGATTAATTGGCAAACTTTCCAAGGTGTACCCCGCCTCTTGTCCATAGAATGCTGAAGATAGGCACCCACACACATGATCTTGATAGATAAGTGGTGGATAGGTTGATTTGTTGTGAAACTACTTCAAGTTTTATTTCATCACACTCTTTGATGATATTTATTAATATGATGTTGCATCATATCCATGTCTTACCAATTAATTTCTAATAATAATAAACACAATCACACTTATGGTAACTCAAGTTTCGCTTTTAGTCTTTAATGCTTAATAACATAAAATCTAAATTGTAGGAAAAGATCACAAATATATCTGCTGAAAATCAACAACTTCTGTGTTCTTCCCACTGAAACAATAAATACGTAGTGAGAGAAAAATACATTTTTAGAAAAAGTACAGTAATGATGATATACCATCTAATGGTGCATGTTTAGAATTTGCTATATTTATGATTCTATGATTGAGATTAATATTTAAATATAGCATACATTAATATTTAAATATAGCATACAACAGTTACATTTTATGTGATAATCACATTAATGGCAATAAAACAGAGTGCATTAAAAAAAACTTGTTTCAAACTAAATAAAATATATCCTTTAAAGACAGAAGATTTTTTTAATAAGTTAAGAGGTGTACAGTGTTACATAAACATGGCTAATGAAAAAAGAGAAATTAACAGTAAGACACTTGATTCCTTATGACCTGCAGAGGACGCAGTGGTTGTTGGAGAAACTGTGGTGGTGGTTGGTGCTGCTGTTGGAGTAGTTGGAGCAGTCGTGGAAGCAGCTGTTGTGGTAGTTGAAACTGATGTGGTTGTTGGAGCGACTGTGTTGGTTGGAGCAGCTGTCGTAGTTGTTGGAGCAGCTGTTGTGGTTGTGGGAGCAGCTGTTGTAGTTGTGGGTGCAGCTGTTGTAGTTGTGGGTGCA
>NW_015151956.1:64584-69988 GCF_000732505.1 Cyprinodon variegatus | reverse complement strand
GGAGCAGCTGTTGTAGTTGGACCAGCTGTTGTTGTTGTGGGTGCAGCTGTTGTAGTTGTTGGAGCAGCTGTTGTTGTTGTGGGTGCAGCTGTTGTAGTTGTGGGAGCAGCTGTTGTAGTTGTTGGTGCAGCTGTTGTGGTTGTTGGAGCAGCTGTGGTTGTTGTCGGGGCACCTGTTGTGGTTGTTGGAGCAGCTGTGGTTGTTGTCGGGGCACCTGTTTTGGTTGTTGGAGCAGCTGTGGTAGTTGTGGGAGCAGCTGTTGTAGTTGTTGGAGCAACTGTGGTAGTTGTGGGTGCAGCTGTTGTGGTTGTTGGAGCAGCTGTAGTAGTGGTGGGTGCAGCTGTTGTAGTTGGAGCAGCTGTTGTTGTTGTGGGTGCAGCTGTTGTAGTTGTGAGAGCAGCTGTTGTAGTTGTGGGTGCAGCTGTTGTAGTTGTTGGAGCAGCTGTGGTTGTTGTCGGGGCACCTGTTGTGGTTGTTGGAGCAGCTGTGGTAGTTGTGAGAGCAGCTGTTGTAGTTGTTGGAGCAACTGTGGTAGTTGTGGGAGCAGCTGTTGTGGTTGGAGCAACTGTAGTGGTGGTTGGAGCAGCCGTGGTAGTTGTGGGTGCAGCTGTTATGGTTGTTGGAGCAGATGTGGTAGTTGTTGGTGCAGCTGTTGTGGTTGTTGGAGCGGAAGTGGTGGTGGTTGGAGCAGCCGTTGTGGTGGTTTGAGCTGCTGTGGTCGTGGTCGGTGCAGCTGTTGTAGTTGTTGGAGCAGCTGTTGTTGTTGTTGGTGCAGCTGTTGTAGTTGTGGGAGCAGCTGTTGTTGTGGGTGCACCTGTTGTAGTTGTTGGAGCAGATGTGGTAGTTGTGGGTGCAGCTGTTGTGGTTGTTGGAGCNGGAGCAGAAGTGGTGGTGGTTGGAGCAGTTTTTGTGGTGGTCGGAGCAGCTGTGGTGGTGGTTGGTGCAGCTGTTGTCGTAGTTGGAGCAGCTGTTGTAGTTGTGGGTGCAGCTGTGGTGGTGGTTGGAGCTGCTGTTGTGGTTGTTGGAGAAGCTGTGGTAGTTGGAGCAGCAGTCGTAGGAGCCGTAGTTGTAGTTGTGGCTGCAGTTCCTAAAGTAGATAAAATTATTTAAAAGAGCTAAGTATATATTTTGTCTTTATATAGTATACCCAATGTTCTTTGATAACAGATCTTTATTTTATATAATAACTTACCAACAACCACCAGAAGTACCCAAAAAGTCCTCATCATTTTGTTTTGATATTGTTTCCTGCTTTAAAAAAAGTACATTGTTAGAACAATTTCGTGAAAATTTGTTTTATTTTATTTCAAATCTCCCCCCACCCCCACGTAAATACAGAATTTCTTGCAGTTACAGTTTTGTGTTTTTCTTTCCATTCCTGTAACTTCCACTATAGAATATTTTTCATGAGCAGTAATGCAGCTATTATTGCAGCTTTGTCAACATTTCACAGGTCCTCTACATTTTTAGAAAAAAACAAATATTTGATTTTCATTAATCTTCTAATTGTTTTATTTTATAATGAAAAAGTGTTTTATCTTTTTAATTTAATCAGTAGATGCCTAGTGTTTTTTAACCATACCTACTAAATATATTGTCTATATAATATTATGAAAATAGTATGATTGGGCGTGCAGGTGGAACAGTGGTTGGCGTACACGACCCATTTATGGAGGCTTAGTCTTCGACACGGTCGACCCAGGTTTGAATTCTGGTGTCAGTCTACCGTTGTAAAAACGATCCACTAGTGCGAATAAAAATAAAAAATTGTATCATTAAACAAAATGCAATATGTATTATCCAATTGGGGTAGTTTAGCAGGTTCAAAATACATTTTATAAATAACATTAGTAGCGTAAGTAATAAACTGTAAGAGCAGTTAATAAACATGCTCCTTGTGTATTTCTGCATTGAAAATGTGTTTATTTGTGTTATGTAATATTCCAGTCCTTAATAACTGGTCTTCTATCAGATGAATTGACAACTCTGCTAAAGCAACTACAAACACACATACACACACAGACTTTCGCCTTTCTAAATGTAGCAAGGACTATGTATTGTCTCCCATTATCTTCAATTGATCTTTAGTCATTTTGAAAAAATGTTATGCCCTAACTCTAAAAATAAGCCAAAACATAAGTCTTACAATTCTATACCTCACCCTTACCAGTCTGTACTTCAGTCACACACAAAATATCATTGCATAAGCAATTACTGAATTTAGTTAAAAGTGCTTAACTTACATGTTTATTCTTCTGAGTTGCTTCACTGCAATAAATTATTTCCAATGGTCTTTGATCCTTTCTGTTTGCTGGTTGACTTGTACTATTTACCAGTTGTAGCAGCTGCTTTATATCCACCCAAAGCAAGTAATGTGACGTCAATGACCAATTAAGTGAATAATGCGTATTTCAGGTGTGGCTACCTGTCAGTAACCTTCAGCTCATTTTTTGTCTCAAGAGAAGCAAGTTGAGCAGCATTTCTTTTCCAACTGGACATCAGAACATGACGTTAAACTTTTGTTTTGTTCTTTAGATTTAATGAAGGGCTTTTTAGATATAGGTTTCTTTTTTTTCCCTAAAATGTTGCTGTTTGCAGGTCTATAATATTATCAACACAAAACAGGAAGGGTACATAATTTTAGTATACTTTAATTTGTAATATCACTAAAAATATTGTATGTTTCTTGTTAGTTACACTTTGAACTTAGCAGGTTTAAGCAAAACCACATGAGCATTTTTAATTGGTTAAAGTGTTCCTACATTTTTTGGTCACTGCAATTTTATATCAGAATCTATCTATCTATCTATATCTATCTCTACAGTATATAGTAATATCTGATTTTGGTATCACACATACAACAACAAAAATGTTTTAACTTTGATATAATAACTTTCCATTTATATTATTTTATTAAACCTTTATTCAAAGGAATTCACAATTTTCTTTTCAATGAAGATTTGTCAAAAAATTATATGATATAATGAAAAGAAATGAATTAAAAATTGCAAAATATATTTAAAAAGCATCTACAAAAACTGGGGGAAAATTGAAAACTTTTATGAGACAGAATTTAAAATAGTGAAAATATCAATAAATCATCTCTAAGACCATAAATCTAGCTTTAATAGCACTGGGGAAGATAACCACAAAGCACATTTTACATAGATTTCATATGTGCAAATCCTTTGACCCAAGTTTGGTGTAAGTATTTGTGACAGAAAGAAAATACCCATTATTGGAAGTGTATTTTGTCATCTTCATGTTTTATTGAAGTTTTTCTTTGTTTTTAAAAGTATATCAGTGGTTCCTTTATGTGCTTTTATTCTAAAAAAAACTTATTTTCAGATATTATATTTGGATTGGTTAAATTGAAAAAATATATCAAAGAGTAATATATTGGCCCTATCATCAATAAGAACTATCATAAACAATTACTTGACAAACAGCTGTTCTGGGAGTACAGTCTATAAATTATATCTCATTATGTAAGAAAAAAGATTAAATCAAATATATTAAACTCATGTGTACCAAACACTAATGATTAGATTTGCTCTGACATTTCTGATGCAACTTTCTTACAGATTTTGTTAAAATTGACATGCCCCTATTGTCCAAAAAATAAGTTCAGTTCCCCTGCGACTCTAAACAGGAGCCTTGTTCTCTTTTTTATTTTTACAACTAAGCCACTAGAGAGCCACCTTTGCTAAGATTTAAGAGGTGTTACATTGAGTTTTATGATTGTGTGTGTGTTTTTTTTCCCAACCCATTTATTTTAAAATCCTTAGATACAGTTTAAATTCTGAGTAGTTTTGAAATTACTAAGACTTTCGGAAAACTGTGTAAAATGGTTCTGACCAGAAGTATTTTCTGTCACTGCATCTAAAAATAAACTAACTTTGAATTGGAATTTAATTTGATAATAATGTGATGTTATTTAAAGATGTGAACCTGAAATACTTCTTTATATGACTCAGTTAGAAGACGTTTTTGTGAGTTCACACCCTTGGAGTGACGCCTGCAGTATCAGACTTTGTGTTGATGTTTCCAGGAAACAGAGTCACCCCTTCAATTAGGCGTCCGTCTATTGACCAGGTTTCACAACAGATTAAGTAAAGCTGGTTGCGTATGTTGTTAAGACTTTGTATCTTGTTTTTTTTTTTTTTTTAGGTAACCTTCACATGGGGGTGCTCTTCAAATCCTTGGTTTTGTATTTGAAAAAACATAAAAGCAATTTTTACAACTGCTTGTTGACTCTTTTTTTTTTCTAGGCTAGTTACAGAAGTTGCCCTCTAAGACACACCCCTCCTCATTTACATAATGAGGCAGAAATGTAAAAACAACAGGCAGAATAAATAGCGTTCAAGAAATAAAGAGGGTAAAAAAAAAATACAAGGGAAGAATAAAACAGACAGAAATATTATATCATGCACATAAATAAATACTTTAAAAAATAAGTTATAAATAAATAAAGTTGAAGATTATAACGGACAATATATGAATAAGGTAATTATTGCAAAGGTGAATACATAAAACAGCTAATTAAAAGAGATATACATGTATGTCTCACTGTGTAATTTAATTTCTACCTATATTTATTTGTTTATTGTATTTTGGGGGCAATTAATTGTATGCATATATATTTATTTATTAATGAATTTATTTTTAAATATGGCAGAGTTGGTCCTCCATAGCAGACAGAAGTTAAGAGGGATTATTGATTAAATTGGAAAAACTTGGATTAAGTGGTAAGATTTATAACTGGGTTTTACATTATCTGTTTGGTAGAGAAATAGTTAGAGTTGGGACTGCTTTCTCTAATAGATATAAAGTTGAGAATGGTACCCCACAAGGCAGTGTGTGTAGCCGAATTCTTTTTAATTTTCTTACTATAATTAATAAAATTTTTGATGAGATAGATGGTCGTATAGAGAAATCTTTGCAGATGATGGGGCTCTGTGGGTTCGGGGACATAATCTATATTTGCAGAAAAGGATGCAGCATGCCATTTTGAAAGTGGAAGGTTGGGCAAATAAATGGGGATTTAGAATGTCAGTTGCAAAGTTCCAAGTTATTTGTTTTTATAGATGACATAAGGAAGTTAATTTAAATCTTTATAATCAGAACCTGAACAAGTGAATAAAGTGAGGTTTTTAGGTTTCATCTTTGATGAAAAACTAACGTGGAAACAACAAATAGAAATAGTTTGAAATAAATGTAAAAAAGTGAATATTTTGTTGATATGTCTTTCTGGACAGGAATGGGAAGATTCACGAAGTCCGCTGCTGGGAGCTTATCAGGCTCTCATGAGATCTTCCTTGGATTATCGGTGTATACCATATATGGTAGCTGCTAACAGTAATTTTAATCCGAAAAACTCACATGAAGAGAAAATACAATTAGA
>NW_015151956.1:57231-61169 GCF_000732505.1 Cyprinodon variegatus | reverse complement strand
GGAGATAGATGAAGTTGGTCAGTCTGTAGACTGCTGGTTAGTGAGATGGTATGCTTAGCTTTAAGGGAAAATCCAGTGGACTGCATGAGCTCAAACTAGAGCTTCACTCAGGGACCTGGAAGATGGAAGTCCAGTTGGATAACACAGGATGAGAGAACCTGTCCATGATTTCAAACATGAAGCGACAGTGGAGAGGAAAAACTCCCCGTTGGGAAGAAACCTCTGGCAGAACCATGCTCAACATGGCGGTCTTCTACCTGACCGGTTAAGATGAGACAGGGAATCCAGTAAGAGTCCAAAAGGAATGACACTCTGATGAAGTTTTAGCTACGATGGAGGAGTAGGGGCTGGAGGTGGGTTGAAATGGGGTCAATTGAATGAAGTCACACAGCGCAACCACCTCCTGTACACTAGGGGCAGACATGTTGTGGATCAGAGGCCTTTTAAGATGAAGTTTGGGTGCCGATTGGCTTTCGTGGAGGTGTGGTTCAAAGCTGATTGGCTGTGTCGTAGGTGGATTTAGGAGAGCAATCAGTTCCTTCAGTTGAACTTTCGCCCAGGCTCCATTTGAAAAAACTTGATAGTGAACAGAGACAAGGGTTACGAATATGTTGTGGAGCTTTCAGATCATCTCCTTTAGCAGGAATGTTGGGAACATCATAAATCTGATTATAACTTTGGATGGATTTGGGACATAAAAGCTAAAAAAAAATTCTGTTTTACTCAGTTCCAGTTTAATTTTATGGTTCCACAGTCACCAATGCCACCATGCTTATTTATCACATCAGAAGTTGATGTGCAATTGGGGGAATTTATTAAAAAGGGAAAGACTCCAGAATGGGATATAGTTAATAATTATTTTTGAAAGATTTAAAGATAGTATAATTATGTATGCAGATCAACCTAAAGATCCAAATAGTGGTAGAACAGGAGCAGCTGTGAATATCCCACACCATAAAGTCATGGATAAAAGGAGAACAACAGCTGATCTAGCAGTTTTGTGTTTTTGTGTCTGGTTGAATTAATTGCCATTATGTTAGCGTTAGAATGGTTGGTTGATGATAATGTTTGGGAAGAAAATAAATATATAATTGCATCAGATAGTCAGGCTGCATTATTAAATATTGTATCTGGCAGGTTTTGTCAATTAGATTATTAACAGATATATTACTTATTAGTTCAACATTTTATTTCAATTTGTCTGGATTCCTGCTCATGAAGGTATAGAAGGAAGTTAAGAAGTAGATATATATAAGCTAAACGGGCCCTAAAATTGTCCCGTTTAGGTTGAGGTTTGGAGGACCCAAATGCAGAGGCAGAGAGGCTGAGGTGATTTCTGCAGTTTAATTGGTGAAAACAGTAACAAAGGCAGGAATCAAAAATTAAACTTAAAATATAACACACCAGAACCACAGAGACATAAGGGGAGAACAATCAGCAACGGCGATGGGGAACCAGCAACAACAGAAGCAGCAACAACAGAGGAACTAACAAGGAGTGAAAGAATGAGTGAGAGTATACACTCACCTGCCACTTTATTAGGTACACCTTTCCAACTGCTTGTTAACACTTAATTTCTAAGCAGCCAATCACATGGCGGCAACTCAGTGCATTTAGGCATGTAGACATGGTCAAGACAATCTCCTGCAGTTCAAACCGAGCATCAGTATGGGGAAGAAAGGTGATTTGAGTGACTTTGAACGTGGCATGAATGTTGGTGCCAGAAGGGCTGGTCTGAGTATTTCAGAAACTGCTGATCTACTGGGATTTTCACGCACAACCATCTCTAGGGTTTACAGAGAATGGTCCGAAAAAGAAAAAACATCCAGTGAGCGGCAGTTCTGTGGGCGGAAATGCCTTGTTGATGCCAGAGGTCAGAGGAGAATGGCCAGACTGGTTCGAGCTGATAGAAGGGCAACAGTGACACAAATAACCACCCGTTACAACCAAGGTGGGCAGAAGAGCATCTCTGAACACACAGTATGTCGAACTTTGAGGCAGATGGGCTACAGCAGCAGAAGACCACACCGGGTGCCACTCCTTTCAGCTAAGAACAGGAAACTGAGGCTACAATTTGCACAAGCTCATCAAAATTGGACAATAGAAGATTGGAAAAACGTTGCCTGGTCTGATGAGTCTCGATTTCTGCTGCGACATTCGGATGGTAGGGTCAGAATTTGGCGTCTACAACATGAAAGCATGGATCCATCTTGCCTTGTATTAACGGTTCAGGCTGGTGGTGGTGGTGTCATGGTGTGGGGAATATTTTCTTGGCACTCTTTGGGCCCCTTGGTACCAATTGAGCATCGTTGCAACGCCACAGCCTACCTGAGTATTGTTGCTGACCATGTCCATCCCTTTATGACCACAAGTACCCAACTTCTGATGGCTACTTTCAGCAGGATAATGCGCCATGTCATAAAGCTGGAATCATCTCAGACTGGTTTCTAGAACATGACAATGAGTTCACTGTACTCAAATGGCCTCCACAGTCACCAGATCTCAATCCAATAGAGCATCTTTGGGATGTGGTGGAACTGGAGATTCGCATCATGGATGTGCAGCCGACAAATCTGCGGCAACTGTGTGATGCCATCATGTCAATATGGACCAAACTCCCTGAGGAATGCTTACAGCACCTTGTTGAATCTATGCCATGAAGAATTGAGGCAGTTCTGAAGGCAAAAGGGGGTCAAACCCGTTACTAGCATGGGGTACCTAATAAAGTGGCCGGTGAGTGTATATAGCTGACTGAGACAAAAGCAGGGCTAACGAGCTGATAAGGAGCAGGTGTGAGTGGAGACAATGAGGGAGCCAAGGGGAAAGGAACACACATAAGAGGGCAACAGAGGACAACAACAGAAAAACCTGAGAACTAAAATAAATCAAGAAACACAAAGTAGGAAATAAACCAATAAAACACAAAGTAAAAGAGAAAGTAAGACCGTGACAAAAATGAGATGCTATTAACTTAATTATAATGTACCTTTAAGCCGAAGTGAGGGTAAATCTATTATTCAGGATAAAATCTTTAAGATTTGGCATGAACTAAAGACAGAGGGGGACTAGATTTACCTAACTTCCAAAACTACTACTTATTAAATAGATTACAATACATCTCTAAATGGATAAAACATAATCCCTTAGATGAGCCCTGGATAGACACAGAACAGGAAATATGCAGTTATATCATAATTTCAGATTTGCCGTTTATTAGCTCTAATATCAAGCAGCACTCATGTTTTAAAAATATTAACATCAGCACTTCCCTGACAGCATGGTGGGAATTTCTTAAAATAACGAAGTCATCACTTATCCCCTGCAGTCGTACACCCATCTGGAATAACCCTGACATTCTACAGAAAAATAATATGATAAACTTTCCGTACTGGAAGAATAAAGGTATTAACTATCTTGATCATTTATTTGAAGATACAGAATTTATCACATTTGCTAGATTAAATTTGCAATATGGCATTAGCAAAAATAAATTCCTAGAATACGAGCAAATTAAAGCTATAATTATAGATAAATTTAATCATATTGATGGAGGTTTACAAATTCCAACTGACATATCAGAGTTTCTAGAGTTAAACCCCCCCAAACTACTTTCTAAATTATACAGGACACTGACTAAACTGGATGATACAATATCTCTTCCTATTACTAAATGGGAGGAGGATTTGTCAGCCAGCTTTGAACAAAATATCTGGGCTCAGATATGTCTAAGAACTTTTAACATGACTAGAAAGCCCAATTTACAAATAATACAATATAAAATCCTCCAGAGAGTGCACTATACAGGTCAAAGAATATTCAAGATGGGTTTTGCACAATCTAACATTTGTCCACAGTGCACAGGCAATCAACTCGATAATTATTTTCACGCGTTAAGGTTATGCAGGCCGGTTCAGAGGTTCTGGGTACAGGTTTGTAAG
>NW_015151956.1:52943-55376 GCF_000732505.1 Cyprinodon variegatus | reverse complement strand
TCATCTCAGACTGGTTTCTAGAACATGACAATGAGTAATATACTATTACTAAATGGGAGGAGGATTTGTCAGCCAGCTTTGAACAAAATATCTGGGCTCAGATATGTCTAAGAACTTTTAACATGTCTAGAAACCCTAATTTACAATTAATAAAATAGCAATTAATACATTGCAGTGTCCATATAATCTGTAAAACTCCCTGCATAATTATAATGAAGCAATTTATTTGCATGAAACAAGTGGAGCAATATGGCAATTGCCATACTGCTAAACTTGTGAAAGTAAAATCTTTTGGGCTCTTTTTGGCATCAAGGCAATTATTCTTATTGCCACATTGCCAGACAGGACACTGTAAAAAAAATAAATAAAAAAAAATCGTGACACTGGTAGAGATTTATATAAAATCCATGAGACTGTGGGGGATAATAGTAGAATGAATGGAAGGTGGAAAGAAGAGGTTGTCATATCTTGACTTAGAATTGGTCACTCTGGACTTAATAGTTCTCTTTTCAGAAAAGGCAAACATGAAACAGGGACTTTTAATTACTGTAATCAGATAGAAACAGTGGAACGTGTCTTATTAGAATGAATCGAGTTCTGTTAGAAATCAATTAATTAGATTTGAAAAATGGGTTATTTCATCAGATTAAATGTATGTATATAAGTGTGTGTATGCATATACATATACACACATTCAAATTTATATGTGAGTGTGTATGGATATAAATTTGCAGATTTGTGCATGCCATTGAGGTACGTATTTTTAACTTCCCTCTGACATCATTGATGACAACTCTCCACTATGGTAGGTGGTGGTAAATGCACCATAAGCTGGTTGCCATCCACCAATAAAAAACAAAGGGAGAAGAAGAAGAACTGCAACTTAGTGCCAGCTGAGGGCGGGGTTATTGGTATAGGCACACCTGAAGTGCTTTGTCTGACAGACATTGTTGAGGGCATAAATGACACCTAGGAAGGCTGATCGTACAAAATCATGACTATTAGGTAACTGGTGACTGTAAACTTCCCTTAGGTGTGTGTGTGTGGTTGTGTGTCTCTGTAACCTGTGATTAATTGGCAAACATTCCAAGGTGTACCCTGCCTCTTGTCCATAGAATGCTGAAGATAGGCTCCCACACACATGATCTTGATAGATAAGTGGTGGATAGGTTAATTTGTTGTGAAATTACTTTAAGTTTTATTTCATCACACTCTTTGATGATATTAATTAATATGAAGTTGCATCATATCCATGTCTTACCAATTGATTTCTAATAATAATAATAAACACAATCACACTTATGGTAACTCAAGTTTTGCTTTTAGTCTTTAATGCTTAATAACATAAAGTCTAAATTGTAGGAAAAGATCACAAATATATCTGCTGAAAATCAACAACTTCTGTGTTCTTCCCACTGAAACAATAAATATGTAGTGAGAGAAAAATACATTTTTAGAAAAAGTACAGTAATGATGATATACCATCTAATGGTGCATGTTTAGAATTTGCTATATTTATGTTTCTATGATTGAGATTAATATTTAAATACAGCATATATTAATATTTAAATATAGCATGCAACAGTTACATTTTATGTGATGATCACATTAATGGCAATAAAACAGAGTGCAGAAAACAAACTTTCTTTAAACTAACTAAAAATATATCCTTTAAAGACAGAAGATTTTTTTAATAAGTTAAGAGTTGTACAGTGTTAAATAAACATGGCTAATGACAAAAGAGAAATTAACAGTAAGACACTTGATTCCTTATGAACTGCAGAGGAAGCAGTGGTTGTTGGAGAAACTGTGGTAGTGGTTGGTGCTGTAGTTGGAGTAGTTGGAGCAGCCGTGGGAGCAGCTGTTGTGGTTGTGGTTGCAGCTTTTGTGGTTGTGGTTGCAGCTGTTGTGGTAGTTGAAACTGATGTGATTGTTGGAGCACCTGTGTTAGTGGTTGGAGAAGCTGTGTTAGTGGTTGGAGCAGCTGTGGTAGTGGTTGGAGCAGATGTGATAACTGTTGTTGTGATAACAGTGGTAGTTGCGGGTTCAGCTGATATACTTGTGGGTGCAACTGTTATAGTTGTTGGAACAGCTGTGGTACTTGTGGGAGACATTGTTGTAGTGGAGGGAGCAGATGTTGTGGTTGTAGATGCAGCTGTTGTGGTTGTGGGTGCAGCTGTGGTAGTTGGAGCAGAAGTAGTGGTGGTTGGAGCAGCTGTTGTAGTTGTGGGAGCAGCTGTTGTAGTTGTGGGTGCAGGTGTTGTGGTTGTTGGAGCAGCTGTTGTAGTTGTGGGAGCAGCTGTTGTAGTTGTGGGTGTAGCTGTTGTAGTTGTTGGAGCAGCTGTTGTAGTTGTGGGTGCAGGTGTTGTGGTTGTTGGAGCAGCTGTTGTAGTTGTGGGAGCAGCTGTTGTAGTTGTGGGTGTAGCTGTTGTA
>NW_015151956.1:51408-52933 GCF_000732505.1 Cyprinodon variegatus | reverse complement strand
GCAGCTGTGGTAGTTGTGGGTGCAGCTGTTGTGGTTGTTGGAGCGGAAGTGGTGGTGGTTGGAGCAGCTGTTGTGGTGGTTGGAGCAGCTGTGGTAGTTGTGGGTGCAGCTGTTGTGGTTGTTGGAGCGGAAGTGGTGGTGGTTGGAGCAGCTGTTGTGGTGGTTGGAGCAGCTGTGGTAGTTGTGGGTGCAGCTGTTGTGCTTGTTTGAGCGGAAGTGGTGGTGGTTGGAGCAGCTGTTGTGGTGGTTGGAGCAGCTGTGGTAGTTGTGGGAGCAGCTGTTGTGGTGGTTGGAGCAGCTGTGGTAGTTGTGGGAGCAGCTGTTGTAGTTGTGGGAAAAGCTGTTGTAGTTGTGGGTGCAGCTGTTTTAGTTGTGGCAGAAGCTGTTATTGTGGGTGCAGCTGTTGTAGTTGTGGGAGCAGCTGTTGTAGTTGTGAATGCAGCTGTTGTGGTTGTTGGAGCAGCTGTGGTAGTTGTCGGGGCAGCTGTTGTGGTTGTTGGAGTAGCAGTGGTAGTTGTGGGAGCAGCTGTTGTGGTTGTTGGAGCTGCTGTGGTCGTGGTCGGTGCAGCTGTTGTAGTTGTTGGAGCAACTGTGGTAGCTGTGGGAGCAGCTGTTGTGGTTGGAGCAGCTGTGGTGGTGGTTGGAGCAACTGTGGTAGTTGTGGGTGCAGTTGTTGTAGTTGTGGGAGCAGCTGTTGTTGTCGGTGCAGCTGTTGTAGTTGTGGGAGCAGCTGTTGTGGTTGTGGGTGCAGCTGTAGTAGTTGTGGGTGTCGCTGTTGTAGTTGTTGGAGCAGCTGTGGTAGTTGTGGGTGCAGCTGTTGTAGTTGTGGGTGTAGCTGTTGTAGTTGTTGGAGCAGCTGTGGTAGTTGTGGGTGCAGCTGTCGTAGTTGTGGGAGCAGCTGTGGTAGTTGTGGGTGCAGCTGTGGTAGTTGTGGGTGCAGCTGTTGTGGTTGTTGGAGAAGCTGTGGTAGTTGTCGGGGAAGCTGTTGTGGTTGTTGGAGCAGCTGTGGTAGTTGTGGGAGCAGCTGTTGTGGTTGTTGGAGCTGCTGTGGTCGTGGTCGGTGCAGCTGTGGTAGTTGTGGGTGCAGCTGTTGTGGTTGTTGGAGCAGATGTGGTAGTTGTGGGTGCAGCTGTTGTGGTTGTTGGAGCGGAAGTGGTGGTTGGAGCAGCTGTTGTGGTGGTTGGAGCAGCTGTTGTAGTTGTGGGAGCAGCTGTTGTAGTTGTGGGTGCAGGTGTTGTGGTTGTTGGAGCAGCTGTGGTAGTTGTGGGTGTAGCTGTTGTTGTCGGTGCAGCTGTTGTAGTTGTGGGAGCAGCTGTTGTAGTTGTGGGTGCAGGTGTTGTGGTTGTTGGAGCAGCTGTGGTAGTTGTGGGAGCAGCTGTTGTTGTCGGTGCAGCTGTTGTAGTTGTGGGAGCAGCTGTTGTAGTTGTGGGTGCAGGTGTTGTGGTTGTTGGAGCAGCTGTGGTAGTTGTGGGAGCAGCTGTTGTTGTCGGTGCAGCTGTTGTAGTTGTGGGAGCAGCTGTTGTGG
>NW_015151956.1:28530-50022 GCF_000732505.1 Cyprinodon variegatus | reverse complement strand
TGGGGCAGCTGTTGTGGTTGTTGGAGCTGCTGTGGTCGTAGTCAGTCCAGCTGTTGTAGTTGTGGGTGCAGCTGTTGTGGTTGTTGGAGCAGCTGTGGTAGTTGTTGGGGCAGCTGTTGTGGTTGTTGGAGCTGCTGTGGTCGTAGTCAGTCCAGCTGTTGTAGTTGTGGGTGCAGCTGTTGTAGTTGTTGGAGCAGCTGTGGTAGTTGTGGGGGCAGCTGTTGTGGTTGTTGGAGCTGCTGTGGTCGTGGTCAGTCCAGCTGTTGTAGTTGTGGGTGCAGCTGTTGTAGTTGTTGGAGCAACTGTGGTACTTGTGGGAGCAGCTGATGTGGTTGTTGGAGCGGAAGTGGTGGTGGTTGGAGCAGCTGTGGTAGTTGTGGGAGCAGCTGTTATAGTTGTGGGAACAGCTGTTGTAGTTGTGGGTGCAGCTTTTGTGGTTGTTGGCGCTGCTGTGGTAGTTGTCGGGGCAGCTGTTGCAGTTGTTTGAGCAGCTGTGGTCGAACTGGACCACTGCATTTGTTGTATTCCTATAGCTGTTTTAAGAAATATTTTTTACATATTAGTGATTAAAGGGAATCATTATGTTACTTGAGAAATATTTACTATCAGTTTAAATACATTACAGTAGATCTAACATTTTCAATTTAATATTGCTTTTTTTAATTGTCTGTTGTCAAGTTTAGTTGACATGTTTTTTATGATTTCATTCATTCTGGGTAACTTAACTACGCTATGTCCTTTTGTGCAAGCTTCATTACCCTATATTTACAAGACCCCATAAAATTTGGTTGCAATTTACAAATGACAAAAGGTCATTTAAATTAGGAGGACCAAAAGCGCTCCATTTGCTTCAAGAAGCTCTTTTTGGTAATCTTCTGAATCCAAGCATTTCATGAGAGATTTTGAAATATAGTGTTAAGGTAATGTGTTCATGAAGAACGCAAAAATCTTTAATAAAATCACAATTTTGTGCTGCAGCTTCATACCTAACATTTCACCATCAATTCGTTTGGTGAGGAACAATAATTTGTACAGTGGACAACAAGGTCTATCAAGTCTGCGTTTGCCAATCCCACGTCAACATGGCGGACTTGGATTAACGGAGGGAGTCATTGTGCTTTATTTTATTTTAGAAAACCTGATTTTTATAAAGCAGTTTCAAGACTACCACCACCTTCTCAAGGAATTGTGTTTCAATGATGGTCAATTTCAGATGTACTTCTGTCTGACCTGAAACTATTCTAATTAAAGCCAGGCTTACACTGTGCGATTTTTTGCCCCTTCTGGGCTGACTTTCCAGTCATGCAAGAATTTTTCCATTGGTCCTAGTTTCAGCCTGACCGTGCATCGTGCATTGAGTGGTGTACAGGGGGTCACGAGGGGTGATCAGCCTCTCACGACCACCTTCCAATCAGGAATAGTGAGGTCGGGAGAAAATCAAACATGTTTGATTTTCAGTCGACTGTTGTGGTCAAATCACTCAGTGTGCATGCGCAAAGAAGGACTCTTCTTCTTCCTCTCAGATGAAAACACAAAAGCATAGCAGGGGTGCGGGTGAAATGGGTGGAACAGATCATAGCGTTGGGTCAGACATGCATCGTGAGCTGTGAACTCTGCAGCTGTATGCAACGACTGAAAAAAATTGTACAGTGTATGCCTGGCTTAAGTGAAGGACGACCTGGACAGAGAGGTGAGCCAGCATTCCGGAGCTCAAAAAAGAACAGCAGGAGACAATGGCGAGATACACAGGCAGTGGTAATGCCGCACACTGGAGGCTAACAGTAGGAGATTGTACATGTGCATTGTACAGGTGAATGTACCATTACTGACAATGAAAGATGCATCACTGTCACTTTAAAATAGGCATTTATTGTTAGTCATTTATTGTCTTTTGATTTGATTTTGAGTTCATGTTAGCTTCTGCTAAATGCCGTAGCTCTCCATATATAGCTATTTAAAGAGCGCAAGCCAATCACATTTTTTTATTTAACAGATATGTACATGTATAATTTCTTATGAAAACTTTGTAGCTGCATTGCAGTATTGCATTGTGTAAATTTACACCATTAAAAAGTAATACAATAAAAAACAACTTGGGTAATGTTAGCCTTCCTCTGTTTACTCTGTAGGTTTTACTCCAGTAACACCTATCCACATCGTCAACCCAGCATGAAATATGTAGGTAAAATAATTGACAACCTCCATGTTTGAAAATTATGGTTTATGATAGAAAAAAAGTGATATATAATTTATTTTAGAAGAAATTATGAGATTTTATGTATCGAAAACAGCTAATTTTAAGTAAAAAGGAAATCTAAAACATATTAAGGCCAACATATTCAACTAGTTGTGGATCCCTTTAAAGCATTTTCTTACAATTAAAATTCAATACATATATTTATATATTTATAAGTGGAAACTTACCCGCAAAAAGAATCATGACCGTCGATATTCTCTTCATGGTTGCTGGATTTCTCTTTCCTATTTGAAATAAAGATATATGTTCAGTAATTTTCTTTTAAATAATAAAATAATTGCATTTAAATATACTTTACATAACTCTGAATTTATAAAATAAGTCACTCTATCCCGACAGTTGGAAATGATATCAAACTTATCCTCATCACCACTGGTGGAGATTTTCTTCATTATTTCCTTTTTTACAGTTTCTCTCTCTCAGCTTTTTCATTCATTCTTGATTTAGACAGTCAAGTGTCAATATTTCATTTTATTTTATTATATCTTTATATTTCTCAGCCCATGTCCATACCCATTATAACTTTATAAATAATAACAAAAATCTGATGTAATTTCTAGACAAGGTTGTTTTCTTTTATCATGCTTTTGACTTCTTTAACATCTAAAAAGACATTAACTTAACACCTTTTAGAATAGAATTAAACTTTATTGTCATTCCACTGTCACAAGTACAGAGCAATGAAATCCATTCTCTGCATTGAACCCATCCCCTTGGGGAGCAGTGGGCTGCCATTGTGCGGCGCCCAGGGAGCAGTGTGGGGTTAAGGGTCTTGCTCAGGGACCCAGAGTAGCAGTCTGTGGTAGTGGGGTATCAAACTCACAACCTCAGGATTCAAAGCCCTATTCCCTAACCACTAGGCTGACATTAACATTAATACTGTATTCATGTAACTCTGTCCAGTGGGGTGGAAGGGGGTAGTTGCAAATCACTTGTGGTCACTGGGCGAGAGATGGGGTCGAACTTGGACAGGTCACCAGTCCATCATACAGCACACAAAAAAGATCACACAAAAGACCACAAATGCAAAATTCTCACCACACAACATTAAGAACAAAAATAAAATTCTGAACACTCAAAGGAATCTGAAATATGTGTACAGAGCCCTTAAATACAAATAAGAAGAACTGGGGCCTTTTTAGAGGTACCAGACTGAACAGTGAACCGCTGTGCTAACAAAAAAATCTGACTAAAAGAAGATGAAGGAAATCATTGCTACCTCAGAAAGAAAAATATTTAGAACATATAGAGAGTGATATTAGTTAAATATGAGTTACTTACAAATGATGTCTTCAAAATAAATAAAATTCACTCCAGGAGATTATATCTGTTTGAGATTATATCTGTTTGCTCTCTCTAGTCTATGGTTATGACTGTTGCAAGTTTTCCAAAGAAGCTTTTATATTCACACAGAGCAGGTACTGTGACATCAGGACGTAATGATGTAAATTGTCTGCGTAATAATGTGAACAATGCGGTATTCCAGGTGTGGCATTATTTGAATTAGCTCAACTGGTTGAGCAGCCTTTTTTTTTTTTTTTTTTTGCTATTGTTATAATGACATATATATATATATATATATATATATATATATATATATATTTGTTATTTTATTTATTTTTGTTCTACTTTTTCATTTTATAACTAGGTACACATTCAAAGGGAAATACCTAATTGTCATCTAACAAACTATTTTTACAAGAACATAGAGGTTGCTTTGTAGGGCTGCCACAGAGTTTTTATGTCAGCCTTAAGCCAAAGTCAGGGATATGGCTCAAGGGATTTTACTAAAGTTGAATATTAGTAATCTACTAAAGTGGCTTGAGACTACACATCTGAAAGACCTCAGCAGCTGCAAGCGTCTGTCCCACTGAATACTTGACTACCTCAGTTACCACCTGCAGCATGTGAGGACAGAGGGCTCTGTCTCTGATTGGCTGGTCTGCAAATCAGTAAATTCTGAGAATGTTCTCGGCTGAATGTATAGTTGGCCTTATTACAGATGAGGATGAGTACATACAGCAGACACAGGACTTTACTGGTGTCAGAAGAACCACATCTTGATCAGCATGGAGAAAACCAAGGAACAGGGGTTGATTTCTCCAGGCACAGACCTACCAAATTGCTACTGGTGAATATTAGGAAAACTGATTCCGAGAAAGAAAGTTGTTATAATTATCTTGTTGTTCTTGACAGGAAGGGTCAGATCACACTCTACTTGCTAGGCAGGCTGAGCTCTTTTTGCTTCCAAGGCCTTTTTTTTACTCTGATTTGTCATCAGCAACCTTCAATGGCAAGGGTTACAAAAGCGAGAGTTAGTACTATAGCCATTGCCATCTGTCTGTTTGTTACCCCCAACATTTTGAACTGGTTGTCAGCAGCATTGGGACATTTCTCTCTGCTGGACCAAAGGCCACACCCCCTACTGTCTTTGTCTGATACTGTTTGCAGACAGAGACAAAAATACAACAGATTGTTTCCTTTAGCTCATAAAATGGGCTAAAGGAGGCTAAAAGACAACCCAGTGTTGGGATCAAATCTTGATGATGTAACGACTCCCCTCTGAGGGCACAACCCTCAGACCGTGGCCCCTGTGGCCCCTCGGCTGCATAAGGGTAGTCTGAGAGCTTCTCAGCTGAAAGCTACACTAAGTAGTGACTAAATCCCTCCAGAGAGATCTGTGCTTGTAAAACTGATTTAGACTACAATTCAGAGAGATGTCATAATCAGGATAGTTGGACCCAGTTTTCAAGGCAAGTCAGAGACAGGAGACACTCACCAAACCCTCTCACTCCACTGGCTTCCAAGAGTCAGGACATGGACCAGGAACTTAACTCTCATTAAAGAAACATGAATAACTGACACAATAACATAACCAGAATAAAGTGAGAAAACAAGAATAAATGAATACACTACGAAATACACAAATAATGATCTGGCCCAGATAGCTGGGCTGAACAGTATATATATAGCAGAGGAAGCAGGTGAATAGGATAAATGATAATTAGAGAGCAGGAAGGGAACGGCAGGTGAATGAAGTGAGTAATAACAGAAGCTACCGGGGCTGTGATCATGACAAAGGAGCTGATCGTAGTGGTTTTTTTTTTTCTTTTTCCTGTAATTCAAGTTGAATGCAGTATTTCATTAAACCGCCTGCTGCAGCAGAGAGAGAGCTGATCCAGCTCTGGTAACATTAATCTAACTGCCTAAGAAACAACAGCGAGACCCAATTGCTGTTTGCCGAGAAGCCATTAGAAGCTGCATTAGGCACTGCTACATGAGAGCCGCAGAGCTAAATGGAGATGTCCTGGCTACCTTTTTCACGGCAACCAGAAGCTGCGTCTGAAAGGGCTGGGGCACTTCCGGATTTACTCTGGAAAATGTCTCTCCTCCTCCGGTCCTTTTCCTCATCCTTACTTAATTTGCCAGCACTGTGTTTTGCTGATGCCGAAGCAGTGGCAAATTTTCCCACCAACAAATGTGTGAAAGGATACTAATTCTTCCTCAAAGAATATATCAACAGCTATCAAGATAAGAACTACACAAACATCATAATGAAGCCTAAGTTAGTTTGCTAAATTACGTGGAATGTTGGAGAAAGACATTGTTTAAACTTTACAATTATTTTTTGACATTCTGATATGTATGTTCCAGTACAGTTTGTGAAAAACAGCATGCTAAAATTTTTTTATGAGATACTATAGATGATGCTTGATGTTGAAACTATGCTTTACTTCTGCATGCCTTGTAGTGTCAAATATTGTTGAGGGACAAGTATTTGTCAGAGCTAGATGCTTCAGATCCATGATGAAAAATTAGGAAGCTGCAGGTTTGAAACAGTCAGAAACGCTGTTGGCTCTTGTTTGTTAGTTCAAGTATTATATTTGACAGCTGAAGAACCTTCACGTATGACTTCTGGACTACTCAGAGCTTATTCTAACATCTTCTTGTTCACTGGTTACTATTTGTTTTCTGTTTCTGTTACGGTTGCAACATAGTCTGTGGGTTTTTTTTTTCTGTTGTTGAACCTTACCTTAAAACTAGAATCTATTACTTGTTTAAAGCTAAACATGCTATAGGTATTGATGTATATATTTGTTGCTAAAACACTTGTCTATTTTAGATTTCACTGGGAGTTGGAAAAGAAAAAGCTGAATTATTGGATTATTCCTGTAGCTGTGCAGCTGGTATTGCTATCATGTAGTTGCTCTTCTTTACCAGACTGGACACTACTCCCGACTCTAGCTGCCAACTGTTCCTCCTGCACTGGCCTGCAAAAGTGATTTACAAAGATGGCACAGACCAAGAACACAGTTAAGAAGAAAAAGTGGAACAGATTGTCCTACGGTATGTGATATCCTACCATATACTAAATATACTACATATACTAAATTACATACACTGCCATATATATGATCTTAAAATAACTACTATAGTTATGTAAACAATTTATTCCTCCTTTGTGTCGCGCAGCTGCATTTTACAAGTGCCATATAAAATTTGTTGTAATTTCAATGTTACTTGAGTCAAATATAATTTCTCTCATAATTTATTTGGGGAAAAAAATTTTAGGCAGTAAAAAAACAAAAACAGACTGAACTGCTATCAATTTGTATTTGCAAGTAGGGTAAAAATCTAAACTGTGCCAAATCAGCCCCATTATGTCCTATTAAATTTCTCACCCACCCCTTTATTTGTTCCTTAGTTTGACATATATTTCTGTGTATATACTAGTCAGTGACGTGGTGGTGCGGAAGCCCAAAACTATGGGGAAAAGATATCTGCACTCCACACTTTACAGAGCCTACACAGGTATAACTGTTGGTTTATTTTTTTGTACCCATGTTTTTTTTGTCAACACTTATTATGATTTTGTCACTGATGTTTGTAGGACCACTTCCAGATCCTGACATTCTGGCATCAGGAGAAAAACTACACATTCTGGAATCCCAACCACTTATCGCTATTGTCCTAGATGGTCTTTCAAATTTGCACCACATGGCACCAGACTTCCCTTCTCTTCCTTTGATGCTGCAAAGTCTTCCGAATATGTGTTTTGTGCCAACACCCGGTCAGCTTATGCTACTTCAGTCTCTGCTAGTGTCACTGGTAATGTCTTATGAAATAGAGGCCAGAACAAGAGAGCAGTCCAAATGTCCTGCATGGGTACATCTTCGACAGCCAAGACTTACTGCCGTTTCTGTGATGCTTGCAGAGGAGGTGCAGAGGAGGAGTCTGCTGGCACAGTACTGGCATCTCGGATGATCAGGGGGTCAACTAGACAAACTGCAGCCATGAAGCGTGGTCTGCAGATGGAGTCTGAGGTGCTGGCAAGCTATGCTGAGATGTTGAGGGTAAATGGGCTCCATGTGGGATTAATTTTTCACCCTGACACTTCATATCTTGGTGCAACTCTAGATGGCAAGGTGTATGACACGTTAGAATCACCCCCGTTTGGACTGGTTGAGGTGAAAAGCAGTATGAAGAATGATGTATCTCAGGTTGCTCAGTTCAAGGCACAGGATGGCCATGCTATTTTGAGATGTTCACATGCATACTACTGACAGGTACAGGGTCAGCTGGCAATCAAAGGATTGGAATGGTGCGACTTTGTCACAGACACGTTAACAACAATAACTGTTGAGCGGGTGTGGCGTGATGAGTCTTTCATTGATCAACTGAAATCTAAACTGGACTTATTTTACTTTAACACCTTCTTTGGTGCATTCATGTCAACACAATAAGAATTATACAATCTGAAACTTACCCTTTTGTTGCATTGCATTTCAAATATTCAATCTCAAGCTGTCTGAATCACTTTAAATAGTTGTTACTCATGAAACATACACAGATAAGTAAATTACTTTTAAAGGTAGTTGCATAATTTACAAAAATATGTTTTATTAACTGCAGTTGTCTTCTAACCAGTGTTTTAAATTTGCTTCTACTTAAGGCTGTCTTAAATATTTGCCACTATTGTTGTTTAGATTTGATATATATTAATTTTCAGCATAATTTATATCAGCGTATGTTGTACAATCATGAGATATGAAATAGTGAAGGGTTTTTTGTTTTTATTAGGTGTTTTAAATTGTATTAGATTTGTGTACCTTGCAGTTCAACTTAAACAAGAAAATACCAAAAATAGTACAAAATGCTGCTCAAGTGTGTTTTAATTGAGTATGTATATTTTTCAAAGTCTAGACATTTAAATAACTTTTTACATAGCACTACAACAATTAAAATACAGAAATAATTTAGTCTGCAAAGCAAAATGTGTCTTGATAATTTTCCAAAACACAACAGTTGTGTCAATTCTCTTGCTGAGTTGGCCAGGATGTCTAAATGGTGGAATCATGAGTTTGGCTCCAACTTCTTGAAGGAGGTCTTCAATGAGGAATCCTTTATCTGCCATGACTTCATCTCCCAACGCAAGCAGAGGAAGGATTCCCCTGACCTTCGTTATTTGTTTGTCTGAGATGCCGCCCTGTGTAGAACGTTGAAATAAATGTCACCAACCCGAAGGGAGCAACTTTGATAAGCCCTTTTAGAGTGGTGTGGTTGTTGTAGGCAGAGAACATTTTTAGACTGTAAGGTGAGGGATGATGGCGTCTCCAGAGCAACTTCTGTGCAGTCCAAGATGACACTGACATTTAGGGGAGAAGTTCAGAAATCTTTGAGGCATACTGGCTTCTACCTTCTCATGACTAATCCACAGGTTGATGGAAGAGTACACAATGAAGAGGTAGTGGACCCAAGTGATGGTCACTCCACTGACAGTAGCTATGCTGTTATAGTAATATTATATATTATTATTATAGTATATAGTATAATATTATATAATATTATTATAGTAATAGTAATATTTGATTGAAATTATGTTACATGGCAAATGTACACAATGTAACAATCTTAATTCAACGTTTACCTACAGGTGGAGGTGCCACATAATCATGGTCCACAGTAGCATCTTTAGCCTGGCTAGGTTTCTGAGAGAGGACAAACTGGCGTTTATTAGCCCTCTCGAGAGCAGACTCTCTCGTTGCTGGTGCAGTGAAGTTATTCCAGGAGAAAAAGAAGGAACAACTCCACTTCAAAGGCAGGTGGTGGTGGAGCCGCTAACAAAATTATCCCGTGTGAAGTGGGGGCTACATACGAAAGTGCCCTCTGTCTTTTTGCAAAAGTAGGGACCTTCATCTCTTTGCATCGCGTGGATCCGCTGCCTCCGTTGGTCCATCGGAAACGCATGATAGGACAGGTATGGCTGTTTTCTTGCCCCACATGAACAACTGGGGACTGGGCAATTTTTCTAGCCTTTTAATGATAACCCTATAGGCACTGGATGTTTTCAAACACCACATACGCTTTAAACCTCGGAAGCGTGGAAAAGGTATGTTGCCTCTTGTTATTTCATCAGATTAATCCAAATATCTTTGAAAGCTACTGTCGGACAAACAGACTGGACTGAAGACTTAATAGGTGCTCTGCTTGGGTGAATTGGTAGAATAGATAGTCGTGTCTGTGTTTTATTTGAAATAAGCTTTTTGATTCATCTGTGGAGGGTTTTCAGAGTTTTAACTGAATGCTAAGGCACTGAGCAGACTAAACGAGCAGCGTGGGTCTGAAGACAGAGTTGGGAAATGTGGAGTCAACAAGTCATCTCCATGTCATGTATTTAAATGGCAATATTTTAATATAGGAGAGAACAATAATACTATAGCTATATTTCAGTGGCCACAACAAATTAATTGAGGTCACACCCCAGGTATGACACTCATAGTATGCTGCAAAGCAATTTCTGCTTTTTTTAGACTTGTCACTTTTTGTTTAAGTTAGTAAGGTTATTTTCCTGTTCTAAAACACAGTATAAAAATGTTTTGATTTGATTTATGTTTTAATGTTTTTCCTCTTTTTTAAATATTCTCAGGGTGCATCTTTTGACACGATTAGAGAGCTTTTTTAGCAGTTCAGTGGACAATGTGTGTCTCTTCTATACTCTTCTCTTTAATACAATAAATGATTTCAATTTATGTAACTCATTCATCGTGACTTCTTGTTGGCAGAGATACTTGTAGCCATCTGCAGGTACAGGAATAGTCCTTCTTGTTGTTGTACACAGCAGCAAATGTCTGCACATACTGTATTCTTGAGTCAGTGAACTGGGGCCTCCCAAACCTCAAGGTGTGTCTTTCCTTTGCAGAGCGCATAATGAATTTTCAAATAAAATTTAAAAGGTGTGGTGTATTTTTAGTGTCCTCAATGAAAACAGGTTTGTAAGCTTTGTGAGAGAAGCTGAGAGTGAATGTTGACTTACAAGGTTAACTTGAATGAGCATACATTGATCCTTATTCTCATACAAACACAATACCATAACCACTTGTTCTATAAAGCCTTTTAACAATACAGTACAAGGCACTGAACTGCAAACTGAAAACATGTAATAAAGGAAAATACATTCAACTAAGGCATAGAAGGGGTAACAGATGAATTTATTAAGGATTTGCTAAATTTTAATGGAATAAAGCAAAATCATCAACCAGACAAAAAAAGCCTGTTGTTCATTGGGATTGTTGTCCCATTGAGCTCATCAGATTCACAGCAAACATTACAGACACTAAGCCTTTTAAATATGAGGTTATTTGAGGTCTTGTGAAAGCCTGTGGAGGACCTTTTTACGTCAGTGTAAATAATTTTGGTTTCATGATCCAAAGGAGTTAGGTTTTCTTTTGTGTTCCTCTATAATTTTTTTGTTTTCTTAATTGTTAAACAAATTGCTTTATGTTATTGCCATTATTACTTCTTTGATTACTGCCAAAAGCATTTTGCTATAACCCTTGATTTGATTTTTGATTTTAAATGTTTTCATTATTTCTTGTGAAGCTTAAAGAAGTTCAGTCTAGGCAACTGGACGTGAAGTTTTTTAGAAGATGTTTCACCTCTCATCCAAGAGGCTTCTTCATTTCTAACTAGTGGTGATGATCACTAAGATTAATACACTGTGGGTGTCTCTTGGGGATGGTTTTGTGGTGTGGAAATGCAAGTGGTTTCTAAAGTCTACAAGTTTCCTGGAAATTCTCTCATACTCCTGCACCAGATGAAGGATGTCCATCCCAAAGTGCATAGTAACATATCTGCTTGACCATGACCCTGATGACTAAAAATTTCACAGAAATGCTATTTCTTGTGGGGTTTTTTTTTTTTTCATCTGTACATTTGTTTTTGGATTTTTATATTATGTTATTTGTTTATTTTTTTTTCTGGTGTTAGTTAAAGGAATTTTCCCATTTTGTAGATCCTTTTCAGTTGCAGTTCAGCTCCATTTTGATCATTAGTCCCCCTCCCTCCATTTTACAGCTTTAATTCCAGCACAGTGGTTTCACTTCTCCTCTGATTACCTTTTTTGGTTCCTTTGTCATTTTTACCTATATTTCCTTGCTTGAGGTCCTCATTTTTGACTGGCTCCCTAAGCAAAAATCTTAGCCTTAGGTTGGTTTCTGGGAGCTGCATGCACAGCTCCTTAAGGGTTTTCTTAAACGCAGAAAACAAAATATGCAAAGTATGTTTTCAAGACAAATAAAGTTGATTTTCCTTCTGCTACAGTCAATCTTTACACTTATCTTGTTAACCAACCTGCTTACAAGATATGTACATACTGCTTCTGAGAGAGGGACCCTTACACAATAAAACTTTACAACCCTTTTTTTATCAGATTGTAAAGATTTGAGTGTCTGTTTATAGCCCTGTAAAAACAGTAAATTCTCACTGCATGCACTCATTGCCTTTCCTTTGAATTGTAGCTCTTATCAGCAGTAATGAAAGTCTCAATGAGTAAAAATAGGCTTGGCCTCATTCAACAAAGCCTAAATGTATATTAATCATAATGATTTGGTTGTATTAGCCACAAACTTAAGATTTTGATTATAGAGAAAGCATATATATATATATATATATATATATAAAGCATATATATATATATCCTTGATATATTGATATAATGATATATTCTTACTCATGTTTTAGATGTCAACATACCCACTGATGCTTTAAATGGAGAAATAAGGATCTAAAAGGTTGCCAGTTCACCACAGGGGCAACACAAAGACTAACAACCCAGCAGACACACATTCACATCTAAGGGCAATTTAAAGTCAGTAATCACAAAAAGCTGGAGTCCCCCTAAAGAGTCCAAGCATGCATGGCGAGAAAATGTAAGCTACATGCTGCAAGACCTGAGGCCAGGGATCATATCAGCACAGTTTTCCTACAAGACAACTGTGCCACAAACTGCAACTCTATGCAGCCCTTCAACATCAAGCAAATTTTTATTTAATGAAAAAACTGAACAAATAATGGATTTGATCCTTACAGAAATTTCTACTGATAAACTGAGTAAAACTCATGAAATGTTCTTATTATTACCTCTGCCAAGGAGGTTACGTTCTCATTAGAGTTGTTTTGTTTGTTTGTTTGTTTGTTTAAAAAAAGTTATGGAGGGATTATGCTAAACTTGCCAGACAAGGTGTGTATTGTGAATGGAAACAGTTGCTGAAATTTTGGTGATGATCCAGGCCAACATCTGGATTCAGGAATTTTTCGAAAGTTACTGTGAATATAGATATTAAGATGGTAAACACGATATAAGTATTGGGGGAAATTAGCTACATGGCAGAGGTCTGTGCTCTCCGAGAGCTTTTTTAGGTCTTCACTTGTTTTTATCTCTTTCATAACATATCTACTCTCATTTTTGGTCAGGTAAGAATGGAAAGGGATTTTTCGGTGTTGCTACCATATCCCAGCTATATGTTGACCTGTGTGTTCAGATTCTGCTGACATCAAGGAAACTTTCAGCTTTAAAGCTGCATGTCATCTTATACAGCGTTTTATTATTTATGGTGTTCCAAGATGCATGCTCTGTTGCAACACACCTATATACGCCCAGTGTACAGTCATATCTTTTCTTGTTGGCGGCTTTTGTCTCAAGTATTCGAGGATTGTTTTTTTTATTTTGTTGTTGAGTCTGTTTGTAACTAAGTGGAAAAGGGTGTTCCTTAAGGTACAGTCTATAGTCACTTTTTCACTGATTGGCTTTTATGTTGGGTGCATGGCTCCTGGATGCTTGGTGTCTGTTGGCCTGGGGCTGCTGGGGCATCCAGGATCTAAGGCCGTATTGCATGCAGTTTTTTTCCCTTTTAACGTTTCCGTGGGACCGTGAAGTTGGAAAAATGGTCCACTAAAATGACAAATCAGGAGCACACAAAAAAACACCCATCTACAGGTTGTTTGCTTTGATGTCTCTTATATACTTTGAAGCAGCCTTAATGAAGTCATAATGCTTTCTTTCTGGCAGCACTGGCTTGCTACATACAGGCACCCAGCACCTTCATGCCTGAATGAGGAAAGCAAAAAGTTGTTCAATGTACATGCATGTTTGTTTAATATATTTTCACAAAATTAGATGATTTGTCTTATTTTTTGTTCGATTCTGTGGTCTGTGATGCTAAAGGTACCACCATTAAACATAAGGGGCCTGATCTTCAGGTTTGTGTGTCTTAAAGCTGGTGCAAAAGTGTTTGTACACAACTAGATCTTCACAGTGATTTGCGTTTGCAATTCAGAAGACAATGCATGCAAATCTTTTTTTTGTGCGTGTGGGTGTCTTCATTATTATCCAGATAATATGACCAAACCATGCAAATTCATGGCTGGACAAAATACAAAGTTAAACATTAACCATTTGCAAAGGGATCATCCAAATCAGAAACTCAACTGTATCAGCAGTTTTTTTTTTTCTCTCCTTTTTAGTAGTTTTGAAATTCAGGTGGAAACTGACAAAAAAAAGTATCTGCTGTCATTGTTTTCACATAAGATTCTTTGTGCATGTAGACAGATTTGGATTGTCAGAAAAATGCTATTTTAAAAAATATACACAGGCCGACACTGATTAATTCACTCCAGTGAAAAAAAGACTAAACTTAATAATGATGGGAGTGAAAGTGAAATGGTACAGTAAGGGAGGGATTTTTTTCTCTTCAGTTTTATAAATCATAACCATGCATAAAGCAAAGTTATGTTTAATTGTTTTATATCTTTTTTTAAAGCACTTTGAGATAGGCTAGGAGGTGTACTATAAATACTATTTAGTATTATCATTATTATTCTTTTTACTGTCATCGTTCTTATGTCCACCTCCATTGTTTGAACCTAATCTTTTTTTTATTACCACTCTTAACTTTTGAACACGCAATCTGTGCTATTTTGATGAGTGGAACCAAATCAGTTTGCACTTCTTACATATTGCACTTCAATCTCAATCTTGCCTCAATTCAGTTCAACCAAATCTGAGGGATTGCCTTTGATTCCATGAGTCGATGCAATCAACTGGCTTTCCTTAGATAGAACACTTTGAATCAATTTGACTGTATGATCTGGTTGAACTGTAAAGTGCCTTGACATTACGTGTTGTTAATTGGCCCGATATAAATAAACTGAATTTAATTTAATCTCTTAGATAAACATGCCCAATTTTGGAAAGTAGTAAAAAAATGGTCCATGCAATTTACAGCCTTTTTTTAAGTAATTGTTAAAGATCAGGTACAATGTAGTTGTTGATAATAATTGACGAAATAACCAGTAAGATCTAAAACAAATTCTTGGCAGGCTTATAAAAAAATGCGTTGAAATTGGAACCGCACAGGTCTTGAACAGCAATATACAAGAACTAAACCAGTATTTTACAAACATGGACTACAGACTGAACAATGCAGTTATGCATATAGCTAACTATATGTAAATGTATGGGTGTGTTTACAGGACATAACACAGTTTGCATATATAATATGATAATAATAGGGTTGCTGGTCAGCCAGCTTATTAGATGATGGAAAGTAATGCTGAATGTCCTCCACCCCTATATCTTGGTGAAACTGATGTCAAACCAACCGACAGTGAATACTCTGCAAGTCGACATAAACGTGAGCAGCTAAGGAACAGGAAGCTGAGAGAGTTGCCCTGCAGGATGGAAACGTTCGTGAGGATCATATCTTGGAGGAGTATGAGCTGTCTATTTATGTTCAGCAAGAATGCATTACAGATCAAACCGGTGAAGCAGCACAGCATAGTAAACAGGGAAAAGCCCTACACTAAAGTCTGCAGAGATAAATAGACCTTTCAAAGAATATCAAGAACTGAGGCAGCAACTAAACAGAGATAAGTGATTGCAGGATTTTAAAGTGTGACAGTATGCAGGACTGACCAATTAATGAGTTAACATTCTTGCAGCATTCTACTGTACGGCCAGCCAGAGATATTTTACGTTAAGTTTTGCCAAATAGGTTTATGTAGTCCTTTGCTGCTGTCTTTGATTATTTTAAAATTCTTAAATTGATCCTCCGATGTCAAAGCATGTGCCCAAATATTTTCAAGTTCATCACACCACGAAATACCCAATACGCATTTGCAAAGGAGCAATATGTTTTCATCAAAAGGATGGGGAGGGATGTTTAATTGACAGGCATATTATCCAGAATAGTGGATTTCTAGATGGATTATTGCCAGTTGACATCAAATTGGACAATGGAGGATTTGATATTCTGGAAAATGTTGGCATTATTTGGGCTGCCAGCTTTTACTAAAGGCACATGTCAGCTGAATATTAGAATTGTGGAGGGAAACCAGGAAAGTAGCACATCTGCATATCCATGTTGAAAGGTTGATGGGAAATACATGTCAGAAGTATAAGAATAAAATCTTGTCAGGACAAATGCCAATCTCTCTGATACTGCCACGTGAGGGTAAGGATGAAGGACACATGTAGATAAGATGGTTACAGTTGTGCATTTACAAATTTGTGCCCAACTACTTCCAATTAATCTATGAAAGAGTTACCTCTAATAAACATGCAAATGGTTGAACATTGGTGCCACATGATGACGATTTTAATTTTGCTTTTGCTTTTCTTCAATCAAAAAAGGCAGTGCTGACAATATTTAGATCATAAAATAGTTATGTTAAAGGTATAGTGAAGGACATTCTTTTTCCGGGTAGATCATCAAAATAAATGGTCCTCTTAATTGCCAACTATTTTGGTGATATGTTTACTTAAGGCCGTCCTACATGCTCGTTCCCATATCCATTTACCGGTGGTAAGTCTGACATAGTGGAAAAATTGCAAATCTTCTTTTGGAAAGTAATCTTGTATGAGCAATGCAAACAGCAACTTTTAAATAGAGCGAGCACAAGGAGAAATAGACCTGTGCATGCTCTCGCACATGTTTAATAGGCATCTCCTCTTGGGAGCAGCTACAGGGTTGTACGTGTGCATTTTTTTTTAAGTGGAGAGGGGGCGGGGTTTATACCTTTAAATGCAGAAACCACAACAGATTTACAGCTATGAAATTCCTCAAATGTAAAGGCACTGACACCTTTAATGAGATTATTTCCACTGGGTTGGCTATCCATGCCTTGTTTGCTTACTCATATAGATCTATAGTGCAAAAGAAGGTCAGCTTAATTTAACATTGGTCTCTGGCTTCTTTGTTGAGTTTCTTTCTTTAAGGATTCATCTTGTATTTATTCTGAATGTCCATTTTGCTAATTTTATAATTACTTTATTGCAGTGTCATCACTAGATAGCTGAAATCTGATGAGCATTATCAACATTTGATAGGTTCACCTGGTACCCCTCCAACATGGTGCATCGGAGGCAAGAGATCATGTGACTGAGAAAGATCGATACTGTCTGCATAATTTATTCCTGGTTGAATTAAAGCTTCTCTTTTGTTTTATCATTTTAAACTTTCAAAAATATAGTCGGACGTGCATGTTTATTGTAAAAAAACATATTTCAAGTGGATTAATATAGATATAAACCCAGTTAATAATTCTAACTTGGTGGTTTTTTGTTTGTTTGTTTGTTTGTTTTTTAATCTGTACAGTGGAAAGCATTTCAAGAACAAAACATGCAGCAGGAATGAGATAATGATAAGGTACGTTTGATGAGGACAAGTCTTGACAGGCCATTGTATTTTATAGGGCAGTTTGAACCTGCTTTGTTTTCAGGTACCTTTGGCTAAATCAATTTTAAATAATGTAAACTCTGGAGTCAAATAGAAAGATAGGCTGAGTTTTTGTTTATTTTTTGTTGATGTCTGACTGAAAAGCTCTTTAGAAAACCCATACATGCATAAAAAACTTATTGGGTCACTCAATAAGCAGGTCAAAAATAAACAGGTGATGTTGTTTTCTTGTAATATCTTTAAAGAAAAAAAACATTTTAATTTCATATTCCAGCTATTACTCAAAAAGTATATTACTGCTGTTATACATTTTTTATTTACACATAATTCTCATGAATATTGCAATGTTCTTGCAATGTTGCGTTAGTATCCCAAGTTTTCGGAATATGTTAAAAAATGGCACACATTAATTTCCCATGGAACCACATAGGAAATTTAGATCTGATCATCTGTGGCTGAAAGCAATAAGTGACCTACTTCGTGGACAACACAGACAGCATCATTGTGTCAACTGCAAAAATATAATTTAACAAAGTAATTCTGATTCATGCATTGTCTTCTCTCAGTCTTGTCTTCTATTTAATGGAAGGAACAAGTTTCTACAGCACACACCAAACAAGTCGGCCAAGTATGGCCTAAAAATAAATGTATGATTCAAGTGGCTTTTACACAATAGATTGAATCGCTTACACCAGAAGAGATCCAGGGGAAGAAATTTGGGAAAATCTGTGAGAAAACATCATCCAGCAGTTGAACACAAACACAGGGAGCAACATCACTATGGACAGCTACTTAATCAGTTTGTCTCCTGAGCAGTATGTCTTGGAGAAAGATCTCTCTAATGTGGTGACTCTGCAGCAGAATAAGCCAGACAAGTCTTTTCTGATGAATCCTTTAAATCCAGGGACTCTTAAAGCTCTTAACACAAGAAACAGATTTAATTGTAGCCATGGTCACAATGGTCAGCTACAATAGTTAAAAAACAAACCCTGAAATGATCATATTCTGTTAGAAGACAAAAAGGACCAGATGAGTGGCATCCACACCAACAATCATGAAATGCAAAGGATGGCCCATGGTGCTGTGGTAAAACATCTTTGACATTGTCACCCTAAATGTATAGTCTTTCTTTGCAGTTGAGCAAAAGTACACACTCACACAAAACTCATATAAAAAAAATGTATAACGATATCGCTCTGTCACTGCACTTTTCATTGCTTTTCCTTTATAATTTTTTGTTTTTAACATTGTAGAGATTAAATGATTTTAACAAAGAACTCAATCTTGTGTTGTCACAGATATAATTAAAGGAATATTGCAAATAGTGTTGCGCCGATGCCATTTTTTGGCCCCGTTACGATACTCGATACCTGGCTGTGCAGTATTGGCTGATACCGATATGATCTGTTTGAAATTGATGTGTGTGTGTATATATATGCATACTACTTGGATGTAAAATAATTGCCATCATAGCTTTGTCAAGCCAAACTGTGGCTCTGGAAGATTTGACAGTTATAGGGTGCAGTTAGAGGCCATATATACTGTACTTCTGCTTGACTGCTCCAAAATTTCAGAAAAAAGTAAAAAGATTTTGGAACTGCAGGTTAACAACATAAACATTCAAAAGAAAGCACCAAAAAAAAAAAAGAACACAAAAGCCTGATAACATAAGTACAGGAAGACATACAGTGTTTGAAGAATGGTTAAAAACAACGAGGTATTTTATTATAGAGGTCTCAAAATAAAGTTCATATTGCAGCGATGCCATTTTTTTTGCCCCGATACTGATACCGATACCCGATACCTGGCTGTGCAGTATAGGCAAAACCAATACCAAACCGATACCATCAATTTGAAATTGATGTGTGTGTGTATATATATGAAGAACTACATACCACTTGGATGTAAAATTATTGCCATAATGGCTTTGTCAAGCTGCTGCCTACCTTTGTGAAGCAGGAAAAAGACTAATACAAAGTGAATCCAGTAGAACTTTTTTACTGCCTACCTGGAATGGGCAACAATAGTTGAATAAACTTTTTGCTCTCAAAATAGTATTGGTATATGTTGCAACATTTCGTATCCAAAATCATTTGAAAGAGGAGGTTTTAATGCTTCTAAAACAGTTGGCTAACACAGTTAGCACAAATAGATTTGGCTTTAGAGTACTTTAAAGACTGCCATAGTGATAAAGCCCAAAATGACATTTTCTGACCGTTCTGAAAAATTATAACCATTATGATGTCTGGTATCTTCATAGTCTAGAGTCATATCTTTCAGACAAGTCTTTATATATCTTTTACATACTTTATCCGGTATTGTAATTTTGTTGAGTAACACTGTTATAATAGTAATATAAAATTATATCTATATATATAACCTTTATATTTTTAAGCATTGTTAGTTTTATGAACTTTTACGAACTCAGCTGATTATATACAGTGTAACTGTCATAACCAAAGGTTCTGTCATATGCAGAAGAAGACCTGCAATGAGAAATCAGCACTTAGATTTCCTTTTTTTTTAAAGATAAAAACACAGTTTGCCGCAGTCATGGCATTATGACAAAATTACAGCACAGTTATCCTCTAAAACCCTCGTGGATCAACTATACTTTAAATGTTTTTGTCCTAATGTGCTGAAGTTTTAGTGAAGATGTTGATTAAAAAAAACAATATGTGGTGTCTCCCAAGTTTTAAATGGACATTTAGAGTTTTTTCACTGTTGATTAAATAACAACAACAAAAAGCTTTAAAAATTGCTAACAAGATTTGATTTTTGCTTTTAACACAAATAAATCATAACTAGAAACAGTCATTAATTTGGTTCCAATTGTAATATATATTTATATATTATATATATATTATGTCTTACCTTTACAATGGTGCTAAAACATTGCATGTAGAACTAATTGTGGAGCTTCTCTTTTATAAAAAAAAAAAAAGCAAAATTTCTCTTGTGTATTTTCAGGCAGCAATTGCTTCTAAAACTCTCTGGGCTTAACAGACTAAGGGGCCGTTACATAGATTAGATAAAATCATTTACATTTACTAGGGGGAGTAGGCTTCACAGCATAAAACATACTATTTGTCATGTGTCTGTTATGCGTCACTTTGGCACTAAGGTCTCTCATAAGAGAAGAAAGAGTGATGATTAATCTCAATTCAAACCCTCAGGTTGCTGTTTCAAGGTTGTTTTGTTTCTGAGGTGTGTCTTTGCTGCATAATAGTGACTACACACTAACTATAAAAAAAAATCTTTTCAGCTGCCCGACCAAAGATAAAAAAGTAAGAGATATAAAAAGATTGTTGACTTAAGGCATGGTAGCTTTTTCCATTCTTGAAACTGACTCTTATCAGCTCTTTACACCCAATGAATCAGTATAATGATTTTTTTCAGTATTGATAAGGAAAGCAAAACTTAGCGGTCTCAAATTTCTGCATTTAGACATACTTAAAAGGAGAGTGGTTTTGTGAATATAACACCAATCCCAGATTTTTAACACAGTATTAAAAAAAAAGTAGTTAGATAACTTAACAATTGCAATCAGTTTGATAATCCACATTAACAGGTGTTTCAAGCAACTGTACAGTTTGGGTGATCAACGGTTCCCCATTCAAAATTAGTCATCAGCTTAATGTGACCACAAACTAAACACTCAGTAGCAACAAATTACTCATTGTAATGTAAAAAGAAATGTTAAAGAGGTTCATAAATGAACAGTTGCAGAATGAGTTTAAGTAGATGACAGCAATAAATTCAAATTATTATTTAGAATTGTATGTATTTTGGTCAGTACCATATATTAAAGCTACAGAATGGAGAGGTTTATTTTATATCAAGGTTATCGCATGAGAACTGACAGGTTTGACTTCCAAGGGAACCAATTTTAAAAAAGGAGTGGAGAGCCAATTTCTAAAACAAGTACTTCACAATTAACCAAACAAAGGTTAGCTTCCCACCCACATTTTTGGAGTAAGGACACAAACAAGATTTTAAAAGGGCAGGTGACACACCTGATGTCTAAACACTCTGGAAGCTTAATGATGAAGGGCTGTGACTCTGAAAAATAATTGTTGAACTAATGTGCACTTGAGAACATTTCTCAATGTCAGTGTGTGGGATAGTTATGCCTGCTCTAATTACTGAAATTAGCTATTGCAAAAAATAGAATGCATGTTCTATGCATGCAAGTTAAAGAAGATAAGTATAAGATAAAAA
>NW_015151956.1:9508-27635 GCF_000732505.1 Cyprinodon variegatus | reverse complement strand
TTTGTTTTTTTTTTGTTTCCGACAAACCCAGATTAAAATTGAAAGACAATTTTTAATCATCACAATCATCATGCTGCAAAGGACTGCTCGATGTGGTGCAGCCTTTACAATTACCAACAAATTAAATGTATATCATATATGAATGGGACAATTTTTCCTATGTAGTACGTTAACCAAATCCCTAAAATATTAATTATCAGAATTTATTTTTTCTCTAAACAATGCAGTGAAGGAACTTTGCAAGCATTTATAATACAAATAGGTGCTATTGCCTCCTTGGTGACTGTTGTTGTTTTTTCCACCTGCAAGTAAGCATAGAACATTGTGTTTGAAGAATGGGGAAATGAATAATAGGAAGGTTCGTCCACCTGTTTTAAAACATTGTGATCACAAGTTATGGATTATTGATGTTGTTTTGTGTTTTGATGGATCAGTATTATATTTCTAATAGTTCATGTAATGTGAGGACTATTTGAATATGTAGTAACATACCAAAAAGTGTCACTTTACCCATTTGAAAGACTATTTTCACACATGGAGTAACAGATGCTTTGAAGTGACACAGGTAATTAGAGAACACGTCAATGCAATCTCTTTTCAATTCTAAATATTTCCAAACAAACAAGGAATACCAGCTCATCTACTAAGCCCTTTATGTAACTAACTACCTACGTTATTTCAGGCTGGGCTCTTTGCCAACACCCTGCAGGGTCATTTCTTCCGTTTTGCCTGTATTTGTTTTTGTTTTGTTTGTACACTAATGTGCAGTTGAAGACAATACCAAAGAGGCTGTTTCAACTTTAGCATACCTGACTCAGGCACATCAGTGACGTTAAACAAAAATTCTTTACTGTTGGATCATCTATAAATAAAGCTCCCAAACAGAAAAGTAGCTGTACTGATTGAATAAGTAGACAATTTACTATAGTCGTTAAAAAAAGCTGAGCAGCAATAAAGTTAATAGACAGTAATAAATAGCTTATTTAAGCTTGTTTATTGCAATCTGAAAGTACACCAACAATAATAATTACAAGATATTAAGAAAACTACGTTGTGACACTTTGAATAGATAGCCTTTTACTTCAAATGGTTTTCAGTATGTTTTTTTTTTATTTTTATTTTTTTATGGGATAACATCTCTCGGTAGTATTATAAAAAAAAAAAAATAGAAGCACAGTCAAATGCATGCCTCTTAAATGGGAAACACAATACGAATACACATTGTGGATTAACCAATCTATCTTCAAGCATCACACGACAACCATCACCAAGAATTTTATAATGCGGTTTTACTGGCTTTGGTTATTAACACAGACACGACAGTGACTGCTGCTGTGTAACGTCAATACTTGCATGTATGCAGCCAGACATCCACTCACACATACAGCACCTTCGCTGAATCACGTTCTCCAGCCCAAAAAATTTTCATAAACCACCTGGATATACAAAATCTCGCCAATTTGAACCAAAGTCTATTGATTTTTTTAGGCCATAAGTCTAAAGAAAACATTTTTTACCCATAGACAGTGTCCTACACTGACAGATTGGGAAACATCCCAACCTTGCAACAATTCACATAAGAAACATTAGCCTTTAGATGCAAAACCCCATCATGCACCGCAACATATTTTTGCTAAATATTTGAACATAAATTTGCCAAATATAAGAGGAACATTGTAGTTTGGTTTAAAGAAAGCTTTTTAGTTTTATTATAATTTAGTTTGTTGCAAATATTTTACAGTTTGAATAAATAGAAAATTACACCATATGCCAACTGTCACAAGGATGTGCATGACAAGGAAGGGCCATATATACTGCATGCTTCATACAGATAGTTAACATTGCATTACTTCTAGAGTAGGTGCTTCCATCAGAGAGTAAGTGTCAGGGCTGGTATGATTTAAGGAGGGCCAGCCCTTGCACGCTGAAATCAGGGCAGGCACACCAGGCAAATGCCCGATATTACAGATTACCAGTCCGAGCCTGAAGTGGCTCTTGCCCTTTAAACAAAACACTTTAATCTGGGATTCATAAAATAAAATAAAAAAACCTTTGTATTTTATAAAAGGAACAAAAGGGCAAGCAAGGTAGTCAAAGTATGTTGCTGGTCTATAATTATAATTAGATGCCTGTGCTTAAGCAACCACAGGATCTCTGAATGTTTGTCGGCCTTTATTGTTTTGAAAAGAATGGTATGGAAAGACTTTGGAGACCTTTTTTTTCCTGATACCATACCACTCTAATACGACTCCACACCTTCTGTAGACAGCTGTTTTTTTTATCTATTTTTTTTTTTTAAGTCCATATTTCTGCGGAACATAAAGTGTGGGACATAAACTTTACTGTTGATTTATAAAAGGCTGGAGTGACCTGAGAGACTGGTGGTCTGTAGATTTCTGATAGAAATTACTTGTGAAAGGGCAATTTTTTCTGTGAAATAAGTAAGCTTTCATAATTATCCTTGAATACAGTGTTAAAATTACCCTGGTTACCTGTATTTATTTAAGACTTTTATTTTGAAATGAAAAAAAAAGCGTATTTTTTTTGTGCTGAAGGAGTTGACCAATATATGCTACTTATTATTAACTAATTGACTATAGTGGATTTGAGAACCCCCCAACAATTTTAAATAGTTTATGTGAAAACATTTCGAAACCTTTCTGAGAAATATAGAAACACAGACAAAATAGGAATTCTTTTTTTTTTTATTTGGAGAAATGATTGTATGACTGTTAAATGTAAACACTGAAGTAAGCCGTATTTAACTTCTCTTTTATTCATTTTATTTGATCATCTCTTGTTTAAATCTAAAATAGTCTGTTTAAACCTTAACTAGATAATCTTATATTTAATAGAGATTCTTCAAACCCAGATTCAGATTCTCAAAACATTCAATATTTTTGGAAACCCAGGATTCTTAATCATTCTTTCTTTTATTTTATTGTGTTCACAACAGCCTGAGCCAAAAATAGAAACTGCATTAAATAATCTAATAAAATCTACAAATCTAGAAATCCACACTTATGATGTTTAGTGCAGTGTTAGATTTGCATAATCTACATTAGTGAAAATAAGAATTAAAAACATATGCTTTACATGTTTTCCCCAGGATATTTTAAAAATGACCCCTCAATTCCGCCTCTTGAGCCCTGTGTTATAACCATTTTGTAAACTGAACATATTTTATTCAAGTGATCATGATGTTTTTAAATTATGTTTTTCATTTGTGACTAGATCTCGAAGAGGTTGGGGAAGAGAGGTTTGACCTTAGTAATATGTGTGGCATGTGAAGATGATTTCATACCTTTAAACTGACAAAGATGACCTAGCAATTAAAAAGACAAAAGTACATTACTTGGTCAGATTCCAACCCACATTCCCCACAGATGAATGTTGGAGTCCTTTTGTTACAGTAGGCACAAAGTGCCTCCAGTATCAGCTATAAACTGAAAGCCACTTAATATGTCCCCTCCCATTACCCTTTATTTAAACAATACCCAATCATTAGCATACAAAGCGTTTTAAGATCGAAACCTGTTTGTTTACTGTATCTTGACCTTCTGGTACCATTAGAATCACAGTACATAAACAAAATTATAAAATTTGAAATACTTATTCTAAGAGTGGCCTAAAATTAGCTAAATCTACAGAAATTGTTTAACCTGATAAAAAAAAAACATGTGGATAAGCATTAAAAGTAATGGTTGGATCATGTTCATGCATGATGTGATCAAAGTAAAAATTGTAGCACCCAGCTTATTCATGTTTGAGGTTAAGAACGTCAGAGCTTTCAATTGAAGTCTTTCAGTCACTACCTTAGCAAACCTGTGCAGCCACAGCTCATTATGGCAGAAACCCAGTAGGTTTTTTCATATAGCTATACACAACTTTACAGGTTTTAAGCCACCCATGACATGGGAGACACACTATGTATTTAGGAATTTTGGAATGACAATTTGGTATATAGAATCTTAAGCAAACCTAACTAAGGAGTAAGTTGCAGAAGGTTAGTAACCAGGGTGTACTCTCACTACAACCAGCTCTAACACCCTTGAACTTTAATTCAAGGTACAGTAAAACTCGTTTGTTAATAAAATATCGCACTCATCTCCCCAAGGTATATTAAGGTGTTTTCTCACTTAAATCACCACCATGTTTGTAGTTTTTTGACCCACATGCTGAATCACACAAGAACCAGTGAGTTTTAACGTTTTATTTACAAAAGCAACAAGAATCTGGAAGCAGTGAACAGCAGGAAGTTAGTTGAACTTTCTGGTTGGTCTGAGGTAAGAAAGCAGGCTGATCAGGAAGGAGTTGGTTGGTGACAACCAATGTGACTGACTTGCTTACTTGAGGGATGAAGGGGAGGCAGGATGGATCTGTAGGGGTTTGATTCAGTTGCGCTGTTCGAAAACCTAGGACGCGTCCTTAGAAGGCCAGATTCGAAGGCCGATTACGTCATAGCGCGGTGCCGAGGTCACTTGGTTACTTGGCGCCGAGCAGTGGTGAAAATTGGAAGTTTAGTTTAATATAATACAAGTCAGTGAATAGTTCCGTCTGAGATTAATGAAAAAAGTTGTTTTAATGGTTATTGAGTCAGATATGTGGCTGTAATGTTTGATTTATCTAAAGGTTTTAATCTGTTACTGTGTAAATGGGTTTGGCTGTAATTTAAGGACAGATTCTAATATATCTGCAGGGTGGGGACTATAAATCTGATAGGATTTTTATTTTTTTATTGCTGTTTTGTACAATATGCTTAACTAAGTATTTTTTGTTGTTGAATATTAGAGATTTTGCAGATATATTTCTATACATACATTGTTTAGATTTACTTATATCTTTCTACCCCTTTTATAGAATAGAATAGAAAATCCCTTTATTGTCCCACAATGGGCAAATTTACAGCAGCAGAAAGATTATTGAAAGTGGACACACAAATGTGGACCTTACAAAAATGTATAGGAATAACATAATAGGGAAGAGTTAAAATATGAACAATAAAATACTTTTAGGGCGTTTTAAATATAAAACTGGGGAATAAATACCCATAATATGCTATGGACATTTCTACAGTAATGGATATTTGAAAATAGCAGCAACATCAGAGATGTGCAGAATGACAGCAGCATGTTATTTAACTGACTAAGGTTTCTATCATTACATTTGATTTGATTTGTTCCTGCTCCCGGTGGTTGGAACCTTTATTCCACTCTGGATTCTTGTTAATGTAGTCCTTGTTCACTTTACAATAAAAACTAAATAAATAAACAAACAGTTTTGAAAACTTCAGTTTTCATTCTTTTCCTGCTTTTTGAGTCAACTTTCACGGTTGCTAAGCAATAGAGCTTACGCGGTAAAACCTGCCGAAGGGTAGACCTGTTTGATTTCACAGCCAAAACTCTTCCGGTCTCCTTATTTTTCAAGGACTTTGAAGTATCCAGTCTTCGAAGGATCCAGACCGCGTCCTTGGAGGATGCAGCCCAGGTTTTCAAACAGAGCCAGTGTGCTTTGTAGACTTTACACCAGAGGTCCAGGAGAATGTGAGATCTGAGTGCGTTACTTGAAAGAGACCTTATGCTGGAGAGCGGGAACTCCAATTGAACACAGGTAAGACCCTTTTTGGTTCTGTTTAAGTTTCTTTTGGAGTTTTCAGTTACACTTTGATTTATATCATTCTGTGTTTTCCTGGTCATTGGTTTCTTTTCCATTTTGTGTTACTGTAGTTGTTTTCCAGTTATATTTAATCATTGTTGTATTTTTTGAGTTACTCTTTGTTGCCCCCTTGTGCCAGTCTCCTTTCCCCTAGCTCCCTTCTAGTTGCTTCTATCCACACCTGCTCCCTATCAGCTGATTAGCCCATATGTTGTCTCTCATATATACACCTCCTGTTGCAGTTCCTCGTTGCTGTATTCTCTTCATTACTTCACTTCTCATGTATGTTTCTCCCTGGCATCTCAGAGTTTTGGTTAGCTGTTTAATATTCCTGGATTGGTGCTTCTGTTTCCATCTACATCTAAATTAAATCTGCAAGAAAACATCTCTGCCTCTTCATCTCTGCATTTGGGTCCTTTTCTACTAACTTCCACCAAACCTGACACCTTTTCCATAAAGATCAGAGATGAACTGAGGTTCACTGGTTGTCTGGAACAATTGCAGAATCCACATTAAAAGAAATAAACAAAAAGACAAATTTCAACAGGAAAGATATTCCTGGTTTAGGTGGATGTCTAACCCTTATGGGTAAAGAGAGATGGCTTATATACACGCTAGCCATCTTGACTGAGAATTGTTCTCAGGTGTGTAGGAACATGGGTCAGCCCAGCCACCATTCTTTCTGTGACAGGAAGCTCACTCACACCTGAAAAAAAGCAAACCCCCCGAGGCCCCAACAATTAGTCTGTGGCTAAACCTAAAACCACTCCAGCTAAATCCAAGCCAGTTCTCACAATTGTTGTCAGACACATATGAAATCAAAGGTCCTCATTTCAAAAGATGAAACCAAATGTACAGAGCTGGTAAACTTCACTGTCTGCATTCTTCATTGTAGGCCCTGGTCAGCCTATTCAGAAAGCATGAACCACAGACGCTATGGGAGGATAAATGGTTTCTTACAATTCTTTATGACAGTCATGATTATATGCTGTTATTGTTTCATTTTTTAACAAGGCACACCACAGGAAGAAAAGCCTTTGATCCTTTGGTTTCTGTTTTGATTAAACAGAAAGTTAGGGTCATCGAAGTTAATCCGATGGTCTGACAATTTGGGGATTATGATTACTATTGACATTAAACGAACATTTTAAAATGATGGTTGCTTTAAAAATTTGTTGCATTAATGGCCTTTATTGACATCAATTGGACAAGACAGGCAAAGGATGACATGCAGGAAAAGCATCAAGGTTAGGAGTTGAACCTTTTCTGCACTGAGCGCTAGTAGCCTCAGTATATTGGTGGTTGCTTTGCCACTAAATTATTCCTATTATTACAAATCTGTCAGACCAAAATTTAATTTCATCTTAGATATGACATTTTTTTATTATTGGTTTCAATTACCTCTAAATTCTGAACTGATGGTTTTGAATTTGTTTTACAAATACACTGAGAGTGAAAAAGTTCTTAGCACTAGGGGCCATTATGGATTAGTATTTATCTGAACCAATAACCCAGTAGCTACTTAGAGATTAACAAACTTTCGTTTTAAATCAATTTTAATTTGATGTTTCTATTTGTTGGCTCCTCTCCTGTGGAACAAATGTCCTGTTTTAGTTTGTGAGGCAGACACCCTGATTACATTTTAGACTGCGATCAAGACTTTCCTGCCCAATCCAATGGGGGAGAATTCAGCTCAGAAAGAAGTTTGAACTTGGCTCTACCTTTCTCATGCCTCATCAAAAATAGTTGGTGATCCTTACATATTTTCTATTTATGCTGCTATTAATTTGGGCTGCTGGAGGACTTTTGTATAATTCTGTTTTATTCTATCTCTAATGCCCCATTTTGCATTTGTTAGTTCCACTAATAACCATCCACTTTTTCTTGTCATTTGTAGCTTCTTCTGGTCTGTTTCCTTGTGGCAGTGACACCATCCCAGAAAGAAATGTCAGCTGTGCTGCTGCTATCAACACACATGGAGCTTCTCAAAATAAGAAATCATAAAAAAAAGGGATTTGTAGTTGTTGTAATCAGTTGGAAACTGTTGAGTATGATTAGACAGAATGAATTAAGTGTAGAGCAGACAGTGAATTAATAACAGCAGTTCCAAGTAAGGAGGGAAAATCCAAGTCATTTATTAGGAAAATTATATTTAAAAAAAAAACCCATCAGGAATCATTAAATGACATATCTTATAAATGCAGGATTAATTAACAGTATTTGATTCATACAGGTATTCCCTGAAGTATAAATGTAAGTAATATCTAGCACGCCAGTTGCCAGTTAAGGGAGAAGGAAGTTCATAGTTAAATTTTAGTTTCCTGGCATCTGGTCCGATTAAAGAACAATATGGAAATCACATTCCAAAATTCAGAGATAAAATAAGAAAATTCATTATAATGACTGAAGATAATTGAAGATATTAGATGGTATATATGCAAAATTGACTAAATAAGTCTTAGATTATGTGAGTATTATTTATTGTTCAGCTTCAAACACATTCTTAGAAACATTTAATACTATTTCATATCAGGCTATATTAAGGTTTACAGGAGTTTTTAGATCAATGCCAATGGCATCATTATTAGTAGAGATGGGAGAGCATAAGAGGGGTTCAGTTAGCTTTCAAACTTTGGGCAGATTTTGAAGGGAATGAACATCCAACTCAAGCAGTGATACAGCCAAAGTAAAAGCAGACAAAATTTTTTGGTTTGAACAAGAATAATAATAATAAAAAACCCTGCAGAAATGCAGAAAATGTTGTGGACAGATGCTTTACTGCACTAGCCTATTAAAGGATAATTTTTCTTCAACACTAGATTATTTTAGTTTTATAACTAATCGCAGCAGTGTCAAATGTAACTGAGCATTTTGAAGAACTATTTATTTTGGAACGTGGCAAACAAGTTGCTACAGCACCAAATTTAACCACAAGTAAATTCATTGTCAGCATAAAACTAATTATTTTTGATGGTTTTTAGTTTGTCTTTTTTAAATACCAACAGCCATAGTAAGAATGGGCTTGAAAAGAAACAAAAGTAACAATTCTATTTTTTAAATGTAAGGGGTAGATAGTAGAGATAATTGCAAAGAAATATAAGGAGAAGTAAAAATTTGTCAAAAAAAAAAAATACTCCAGTAAAGTATAAATAACCACAGTTTCTAATTAAGGTAACCAAGTATTTGTACTTTGTTACTTGGTGCCTCTGCATATATGGTGGATCTGGAATTTTTAGAAAAGAGGATATGAAGACTTAGTAGATTAACAAAAAACAAACAATCAAAAAAAGAATTATAATAATAAGGACATGCTCTTTTTGAAGTGTAGCAAATATGCCAGCATCAAGGGGAATCCTTTTCACCTTAAAGGGTTTGTCATTAATTTCCTTAAACATTTAACTTAACTCAGATATAAATCAAAATGAGGATTTATATATATATATATATATATATATATATATATATATATATATATATATATATATATATCGTCATTTGGAATTCAAAAAAGTCTAATTGGAATCTAATGGAGGTGTAATTCTTAACACGGTTGNAAAAAAGTCTAATTGGAATCTAATGGAGGTGTAATTCTTAACACGGTTGCAGGGTGGCAGCAGAACGCCTCCTGCTCCTTAGTAGGCCGGAAATGAACGAAGAGGAAATACAAGGCTATCGCTAATGCTAACTAGCTGATCGTGTTGGAGAAAAAGAAAAATGTTGCGTTTTTTATTTTCCTCTCACGCTCATCCTCAAAACGAGGCTTAGTCTGTTTTTTCTCCTGATTGTGCAAAGACTCAGACAAGTATTTGGCCTCTCTTTGTGTTTTTAGCGTTATTTAGTGAGAAGTTAGTGTGGAAGTGTTGTGTGTTTGTGTTAGCCCCGTCAGCTGTCCATCATTTAAACGTCAGGTGAGTTTCTGCTTTGATTGACTCACTTTGTCCATTTCTAGTTAGAAATCTACACGAAGTAAAGCGAGATGAATCGTCCCCCCCACCACCTAAACCGGAACATGAGAAGAATTGAAGTTGATATTCTTGTTTACTGACCTAAATAAATGTCACGTCTTAGCTTTAGTTATGGCATTATAACATTTATTATTAAATCACCGTTAATGTATCATAAACTATATATATTGCAATTTAAAATCTCTTCTTAGACGGCGTGTTTTTACATTCTTTCCATAAATCTATCTATTTTTCAGCTATTGATAGTTTAACTGCATCGTCTAAGTTATAGGCAAAACCTTTATAAACAGCTAAATAGATATACAAAGTGTCTTTATCGATGATGAAATTATAGTTCATAAATGAATAATGCTGTTGCTTTTGTAAAATCAAAGACAACCTGACAAAAAATAGTATATATATATATATATATATATATATATATATATATATATATATGTGTAAGTCCCAGTTCACAAAGCAACGTCATTTAGATATGTGACTTTGAAAATGAATCCAGTGACTAACTGTTATCTGCAAAGGTAATAGAAGACAATGAATATTGCCCTGATTGCCAAATACTCCCTTTGTATTATGTTTAATCAAGCTGCAACACGCCCGGCTGGCACCTTCTCAGTGATGATTTGGTCATTTCTCCGGAAAGTATGGCAATAAAGCTTATAAAAGCCAATGGAATTACTGATTTACAGCGAAAGGGTTGCTTTACAAGAAAAAGCTGGTCTTTTGTCAAACAGTGTTGCTTCACAAGAAACAAGCAGCAAGTTTTGCATCAACCAGTTTTTATAGCTCATAATACTGCAGCTTCTAAATAGAAACCAATTTAAACTTTTATCAAATCGTGGGTTCCAGAGTGGCCCCACAGTTGGCTAAGTTTCAGGAGCACCTTCTAAAGATATTTAAACTCAGGGATAAGGTCAACAGAGTTTAACCTAGAGTTCACTGGCAACAGGACAGTGATAACGTCTGGTTGATTCATCACGCACAGTTAGGCACGGACCTTGGGTGTTGATCTGGTTTCAAGGACAGAAAACGGAATTGGTTTCTTTGCCTTACATCAAAGTTAGTAGACACCATGGGCGGTTCTAGTCAGGGGTCAGCAGGGGACAATGCTCCCATAGAACTGGCTCCTACTGTGGCCCCTGTACTGAAAAACATAGCAAAATGTTAATATTTAAGTCTATTTTTCTTTAGACAAATGTATTTTCCCCGTAATTTGAGCAGCCAAGTTAGGGAATTTGAAAATGGAACAAGATGATTTATGTTTAAGATAAAAAAAATAAAAAAAGCCATTATCCTCCTTCCTTTGGCAGATCACCTCATTTACCTGCTCATATGAAAGACAATTACACTTAGTTTAAGATACTTTTACTTTTATAGATCAGTTGTTGCAGTTAGATACTATTTTGATTTCTCACGATGACATGGCGCTGACGGAAGAGACCCCAACTGTTTTGGCCTTTGCTCCATATTTGGCTTTTACAGTTAACTTTAACAATTATTTAGGAAAATGCAATCGGCTTTAAGCTTCAGTCGCACTAAGATATGATCAGTTTTCCTCTGGAGATTAGGAGTTTGTAACCTTGGTTGTGTGGCTCACTTAATGAACTAAATAGTGCACTCTTGCATTGTGTTGTTTTTTTGTTTTTGTTCTTTTTTTGAGTGCTTGTTGTTATATGTTCTTTGCCCCCACTAACCCCACCCTGGCCTCATGTGTCATAATTTTGTCACAGAACACTGCAATAGGTAATTACTATGTTCTATATTCTCACCAAGGAATGACAGGTTGGGCATTGGAGTATTTTTCCAGCACCTCCGTGCACCGAGAGACAAGTCAAATGGGATAAATAAAGGGCCGATATATAAAGATGTTTAGATTAGTTTCATGACCACAAGACTTCCTCCATCTTTATCTTTTTAAGAATCTATTGAGGTTGTTTCCATAAACTTAAGAATATTCCTGAAAAAAATTATTTGAAACTTTGAAATGTCCCCTTTTAAGTACAAGCTAAACATCTTAAAGGATCTTTTTGAGTAATACGATTTTCTTGTAATCTGCAAATGAGTTCTTCAGGCACTCTAGTATGGAGGGCCCAGAGAGTCACTGAAAAAGAAAAGCAGCCATTTCAAATTTAACATTTGAATCATTCAATTTGAAAAGCATTTTCCAATAATACATTTAAATCTAATTATTAAGAGGAACTGTGAATAGTATGTATTAACATATTATTATATAATGGAATTTGAAATTTATTTTCAAATCCTATTTTTAATTGGATATTTAAACAACTAAATTCATAACCCTGATATAGTGTTTCTTTAAATCAATTTTACTGTATGATCTGGTTGAATTGTAAAGTGCATTGAGATGACATGTCTTGTGAATTGGCGCTATATAAATAAACTGAATTGAATCATAAATAACTTTTGTAATCAGAAATTTAAAAAGGTTAATTCTCATTCCGTTTCCGTTTCTTTTTTTTAGCTTGCATTTTCAAATCCTTATTGAAATTACATTTTACCCAGTTAATTTACCTTTTCCATGATCCTTCTGGTTCCAGAGCACACTGGAAAGCAGTTAAACTCTTTAATTGGTTAAACTCACATACTTGGTTAACAAAATGACCATTAAGGGAGCTGGTCACATCTGAGGAGCGACTAATGGGTTAACTGGTTTTCAGTGTGGCCAGGGACCAAATAAATGGGACGGCAAAAGCATCAGCCCTGCAAATTGGTCAGTTAGACTGATTTCAAAATAATCAGTATCGGCCTCAAAAGAAAAATCTTGTATCGATCAGTCTATGAAGATAATACCTTCAATAACACTTTTTTACGGCACTAGTGGCTCGTTTTTTTCGACAGTAGGCTGACAGGAAAGGGGTATGAGAGAGGGGGAGGGACATGCGGCAAAGGACCACAGGTCGGATTCGAATCCGGGTCGACCACATTGAGGACTAAAGCCTCTGTAAATGGGTCGGGCGCGCTAACCACTGCACCACCTGAACACCCTCAATAACAATTTTATTAAAATAATATCACATTTTATCCCAGATAAATATTTTCTGGTAGGGAAGTTATGTACTGGACAGTTATTAAACATCATATAATAAAATGAAAATGTGCACACCCTTTAGTTCCTACCTTTTTAAGTCTTTTTTTTTTTTTGTATGTGAATTACCATCCATCGCAGATCGTTGTTTAGCCTCCAGTGTTTGTCAACGCACAATGTGCTGACCTGCTCAGGTACAAAAAACCTTGTAAGATGTAAGCAAAGCGACTTAGAAAACCATGAACAAAGTCTGTCTCCTTGAGATAAATGTATTCTAAAAGGGAATCCAGGGGTAGTAGAGGCTTTTCACAATAAATGTAATGTACACTCAACAACATCCCTTTAAAATCTCCATCTTTAACTCCAGAGACAGGTTGTTCCTATATTTTACCTAGTGGACTGGCAGTAATTTCTCTTTTATAAAGCATAATCTGTGAGGTAATTTGAATTATTGACACATGCTTGGTTAACATTACTAGATATTGCTGACTGATCTGTGCTCTACTTAAGTTCAGTGACCCTCAAGCTGTGTTATCTTGTTTGTCACAGTGCATGCTTGTTTTACTGTGAAATTAGATGTCAAAAGCTATTATTGCCTAAAGCAGTGGCTCCCAACCCTGCTCCTGCTCTTTGGGGCCCATTGTCATCTGAAACACATCTAACACGTACAGGACGGCGGATCCTGAGGAGCAAGGCTGCAAAACCACTGACCTTAAGTTCTGTTTCCACCCTGTAGTTTCTTTGTACAAATTCTTAGTATTTCTTAAAAAATATCTGGAATATTTTAACAGCCTCTATAACCTGGGTCTTGAGAAATTCTGATATATTCATTAGTAGGTTGAAAACATTAAAATACTAACAAATGGAGAAGCTTTTCTGCCAATTATTTATTAATTAGCTATGTTTTTTTATGGCTTGCTTTGGTTAGGCTAATTTATATTGAATTACAATCATGAGAAAAGTCTGCTTTAAACATGATTATACTTTGGGAAAAATGTTGCACTCTTGTCTTTTTAATTATTAACAAATCGTAAAACAAGATAACATGTTCAAAAATATGCTTATTGCAAAAAAAAACAACTTTTAGCCTGAAGATCATAAGACCTCATGTCAAATATTCCCACATGTAAAGGAGGTAACTTCAGAATTATTTAGAGAACGGAAGGAAAATATATCTTCAACATTTAGAATGTGACTGATTCGTTTGGGGTAAAATTGTTAATGAGAATATTAAACATTCTTCTCTCTCTTTTATTTTTAGTTCGGTCATTTTTGGAAGCAGCCATGGCAGCTCCTGTAAATGTCCAGGCTCCAAGTAAGACCTGGGAGCTGAGTCTTTATGAGCTTCACAGGAGCCCTCAGGTAAGCTGCAACAAACAATAAGACCTTAATCAAACTCTCTGTATGCTTGACAGGACAAGAATGTTTCATCATGTGTGAAAAGTGAATTGCGTGCGGATGTTTGTCGAGTTTCTAATAGATATGCATACGTTGGATCTGACCTAACAGGGTTGAGGGGTTCAAACTCCATATTTTAAAGGAGTATACCAAAAAGAGAATAACACCTCAGCTATGTTTTGGTAAACAAAGGTAGTCTTTGTTAAAGAAGGCCGCAGACATCACTAACATTTCGGTATGTCACCATGACTTGCTGACCTAGAACAATCTTTGTTTAAAGTCGTGAAAAATGTGATAGAGGGGAAAAGTCAGTGCCTGACATTTGTCACCTTGAGTTATAAACCACCACCTTGTGACACTAATAACATGTTTGTAATACACCTTCATAAAGGAAAAGGGCAGGTATGTTCCCATCTGTCATCGATATTTACTGACCGTGATATCTGCTATGGAGGACATATAGAGTTACTAAATAAGAAAACAAGCCATTTCACATTTTAATCATGCAATTTGATATCTAATTTGAAAAGCATTTTCAAATTGCAAATTTTAAATTGAATTTCTAAAGAGGAATTATAAATTTTATTTATTAATCCATTATTAAATACTGGAATTGATATTTCTAAATGGAGATTAAAAAAAAAGTCATAAATCTGATTATAAATGCCTTTCTTAATCACAAATGTAAAAAGGTTTTTCCTTATTCCATTTCTAATCGTTAGACAATATTATTGGTTTTCAGTGAAATGGAGAAATTGGACCAGTTTTAATATAAATTGTCATGAGAAGGCCCAGCAGAGAATGTATTTTTTGGTTTCCTTCCATTCTCTCCTTGTCCATCGTTACCTATACTCTGCTGCCACCACCAGGAACAAGGGCAGCCTGCAGCCATCATTTCCTGAACTGAGAGGGAAATTGGCTGTAATATCTCTTTTTGTCAGGAATTTTAAGCATCCAGGAAAACAAGGCAAGCAGGAAACATTGGAGTTTATTTCTCCCACCTCAGACACAAACTAATTCAGACTCTTCCCCTCTGTCACGAGGCTGCGGCACATTAAAGCCAAAACCTCTCGTGACAAAAACAGCTTCCGTCTGTCGGTCTGATTTAAAAACTCCCGTCTCCCTGTTTATTTGAATTAATATTGTTATTGTTTATGATTATTGATATTTGCCACATTGTTAATTATCTATAATCCCCCCCCAATTTATTGTTCAAATACAATTTATATTTTTCTACATTTATTTATGTCAACTGTTCCTTTTTTGTGTAGTGTTTAAAATACTGATAATTCTGATATATATATATATATATAAACCAGAATTAAGCTGTATTTGTGGGCGTACATAGGAGGCCATCGTGGATGGGACTGAAGTGGCGGTGTCTCCTCGCTCGCTGCACAGCGAGCTGATGTGTCCCATCTGCCTGGACATGCTGAAGAACACAATGACCACCAAAGAGTGTCTGCACCGCTTTTGTTCAGACTGCATTGTCACTGCTCTGAGATCTGGGTAAGCACAAATACCATTTGATGCTGAGTCATTCAGGGCGGAGGATTTTAGCGATATCTCCGTTTCCAAGAACTCTTATTTAAACTTTTATTTAGCTACTAATTCACTGTTTGCTTTGTTGTGGAGGTCCAAGCTGTACAACTTAATTGTAATGTTGATTATTATTTGGACAACTTTGATGTAAAAAAAAAAAAAATCATACATGTATTTAGGTGTAGAATAAGTATTTGACCACACTTTGAGAATATTATTGCCTGTCTTTATGGCACTGTAGGAACAAGGAGTGCCCAACCTGTAGGAAGAAACTGGTCTCCAGACGTTCACTGCGCAGAGATTCCAACTTTGACGCACTCATCTCAAAAATCTATCCGAGTCGTGATGAGTATGAGGCCCATCAGCGGACCGTCCTCGAGAGGCTCAACAGGCTGCACAACAAGGAAGCGCTGAGCTCCAGCATCGAGGAGGGGCTCCGCCAACAGGCCCGCTACAGGTCCGAGAGGTGTGGGAGGGAAGGGAGGTTATCAGGGTGACTGTGATCTAAATGAGTTTCTTTTTTCTTCCCAATAAGCTTTGTTCTGCATCACTGTACATTTTTGTTCTTAAATCATGTTTATAACTTGGTTGTTTTTAACATATTAGCATTCATAGCAACATTTATTATCGACAAACATGTGTCCTGAAACTTAATTTACTGCCTTTTTAAAATTTTATTAACTTAGTGAAACATTTTCTATAATCATTAAATAGATCTTTGAGTTTTTAGTGACTGCTTACTTTGTAGCTGGTAGAAACAAAAACCTTTATTTTAAGGATGAAGATGTCAAATGAAACTTTGTAATAGCAGGCCCAGATATAATTCAGCTATTATCTCAGTTTTTCTTAAGCTTTTACTGTTAACTGAAGCCTAGTTATAAAGTTTATATCACAAATTCTCAGTTTAGATTCTCTCATAGCAGCCTTGCCTCATCCTGGAGAGAAATATCAGCTGTGCTTCTGCCATCAACACCTTTGTTTATAGGTGTTTGAGATCGGCCTGTTTTTCAGTGTAGTCCGGTTTCTCTGACTGTGACTGGCCGCCTTTTACAGTTGATTTTTTGTATCTCAGCTTCTGTCTCCTTAAACCCCAGTCGGCCTCGGCAGACGGCCGCTCACACTGAGCCTGGTTCTGCTGGAGGTTTCTTCCTGTTAAAGGGGAGTTTTTCCTCTCTACTGTCGCTACAAACATGATTAGTGTGAGGAATTGCCTTTAAGTCAATGAGTCGATGCAATCAACTGGTTTTCCTTAGATATTAAACCTTGAATCAATTTAACTGGATGATCTGGTGAACTGTAAAGTGCCTTGAGATGACATGTGTTGTGAATTGGCGCTATAGAAATAAACTGAATTGAATTGAATAGATTTCTGTGATTTAGAGTTATATTAATTATTCACAATCAGCATAAATGATCATCTGCAGGTGCTTTATTTCTGCATCCCGTTATTTATTTTCAAGAATTAACTCATACTAATAGACTTCTGAGCAGATTTCTGCTGCCCCCTTGTGTTATTTCTGTGTTACTTGAAAGTGTAATTCTTCATCCAAAATGTTTATATTCAGAACCGTTGCCTGGGAAACATTATGAGATCATCACATCTCCATCATTTTAAAACGGTGTTAAACATTTTAAAAGTTATTTCTCAGTTTGTTTTTTGTGTCTGTGTTTACCTCCTCACAGGAATCACAGAGTAAAGAAACCCACTCAGGAGAGTGACAACACCACCTTCAGTGGCGGGGAGGATAACGGCGACTCTCGCTCACACCTCTCTCATGACTCTGCCCCCTCCAACACGCCCCATCCCATGGGCCAGACTCCCCCAGAGGCGGGGCCGAGTCGCAAGCGGCAGCGGGCTTCTGATGACGGCTCGGGCCCCGAGGCGGACAGTGGGAGCCCGACCCCACCTCTGAGACGCCACAAGGAGGGGCCCGTCTCAGAGATCGAATTGGTGTTCAGACCACACCCTCAGCTGGTCAATGCCACCGACTACAACCAGACCAGGTCAGAACAAATTATTTTACAAACCTCTTACAGGTGGTTTGAACATTTGATTTGAAGATTATAGTTTCCTCTTTGGAAAGTTATTTGTAGAAACAAAAAGTGACTGAAGCTGTTAAATTGTTTTCTCTTCATGAAAAAAAAAACTATTGGGTCACTAAATTGATATTTTTTTTCCTGAAACACGTGTGTACTTTTGTTCGTGTACTTTAAGGCAAGGCACCGAACCTGTAAGATAGACAAATGGACCAATATGTACATTGCTGCAGCAATGCATGCACATTTTTAATCATCATAAGCGTAAGAATAGCAAGGCAAGTCAGTTTGCATAGAAGAAGCACTGCTACCTTTTTAATTAGCTATGTTTTAGTTAGAGTGCATTTAACCTCTATCTAAAACTAGGGATGCACGATGTTGGGATTTTGGCCGATATCCGATATTTTAAAACTCATGTAGCCGATAACCGATATCGATACCGATGTTAAAGCTGGACAAAAATAAGTAGTCATTGAAAATAGCA
>NW_015151956.1:0-9084 GCF_000732505.1 Cyprinodon variegatus | reverse complement strand
CGATATTCAGTTTGAAGGCTGATACCGATAGGGGGCTGATTATATCGTGCATCCCTATCTAAAACTTTATATTACTTCTGTATTCAAAAGCAAAATCCATCCCAAGTGGCAAACAGGTCTTTGTGGAACAAAAACCTGCTCTAACATTATAACCTCTCTCAGACCAGAGCTCTGTGATGACCAGGTTTTCCCCAAAAAACAATGCCATTGGTCGGCTACATTGATGTTTAGGCGTAGAGCTGCTGTTTATCCTTATTCGGGGTTTATAAAGGAATGAGTAACTCTAATTTAATGCTTTTAAATGCTCTTAGAAATAATTTAAATGCCATCAACAAGTACCCATGACTATCATATATATGGCAAAATCTTTTGTCATCTTTACTGTTGACAGGCTGCATCCATGTCCCGAAATTCCTTGTTTTCAGCCACTTTTGTTGAAATTTGCATTTTCCCATTCTCTAGCTTTTTCTCCGCCTCATGCTTCTTTTCCGGACATACGGCTTTACAATCAACAGGAAGCAGTTCCGTGCAAATATATTGCAATACAATATATCTGAAGAAAAATTTTTTAAACGTTTTTTTTTTTATAAAGCATTTTAGTAATCAAATTTAATTAATTTTAATGCCAATTAAGGGGGAAAAAAATTTTATTTAATGACTTTTAATGACCCATTGTTAATGCTGTCAGTTGTTTTTACAGATATGTGAAGACAACAGCCAATGCCACAGTGGACCATCTGTCAAAGTACCTGGCTCTGCGCATCGCACTTGAAGAAAGACAGACTGATGGGCAAATTGAGAACAGAGGAAAAGAGGAGGGAGGAGATAAAACAGAAGAAGGTGGAAGCGGGGGAGCGTCAAGAAGTGGAGAAGGGTCGAGTCTGAGTAACATCAGTGAAAAACAATACACCATCTACATAACCACAAAGGGAGGACAATTTTCTGTGAGTCGAACCCTTTTAAGGTTTAATCTTAATCATTTAAGGATAGTTTGTTGATGTGTAAAGAAATCTTTCTGGGAGGGTCACCCGTTTTTAACCTTTATTCCCTCCAGACTCTCAACGGTTCTCTGACTCTGGAGTTGGTTAATGAAAAGTACTGGAAGGTCCGGAAGCCGCTGGAGCTTTATTACGCTCCTACCAAGGAGCAGCAGCAGCCACAAGCAACACAGCAGCAGAAATCTCCTCCACCACAGGACGGATGAGTTCAGAGCCACATTCCTGATCAAATGCTCAAAGAACATCACTTTCTTTATAATATAGCATCTATTTTGAATGATTTGCCTAGTTCAGTTTGTAATCAGCTCAACAGCTGACATTTGTGACAAAAACTGAAGCAGAGAGGACTTTTTAAAACTCATTTTAATAAGTCAGAGATTTCTCCATCATGACAATGTTGTCATTCCCCAGTTTTGTTAATCATCCCAATGTATATTCTTCCAATTATTAGATGTACCATTCCCTATTTAGGTTTTCATTTATAGTCTTTAATTCATTTTGTGTTTTTTTACCACGTGGGAAAGCAAAGATTAAAGCTTTAACCCTGATGTGGGTGTATTTGTAAAAACCTTATATTGCTTGGCAGTCTATCCTGATACAGACAGATGCCCGTTTGTTCTCAATGACTGACTCATAGCTGTGACTTTCAATGCTATGGGGGAAGATATGTATATTAACTGGATGGGGGTTATTTTTTTTACTTTTCTCGTATTGTACATTTCTTTAATTTTGGAATCCCACTTTTGATTTGCTTTCAGCATTTTCTGTGACAACTGGAAAAGGCAGGATAATTTCTTACATGTCATATGAATCCTTTTCCCATGCATCTGTACATTAACAGCTTTAGTTACCGTATGTTTCTCCCCTCACCTGAAAGACAAAAAGCCATATAGGCCTTTCAAGGCTCCTAACTTGAGTTGAACTTTTTCAACCATGCTTCTTGTTTTTTGCACTTTATTTGTTGCAACCGCAGTTTACTTTTAGGATATAAGAATGGATTAATTATTCTTGTCGTTACAGATTCTGAACAATTAAATATTTAAACTGAGTTCAGGATATTTGAATTGAGAAAAAAAATAAAGCAAAACCAGGAGCTTTTTTGTCAAGTGTGGCGCTTTATTGAAACAACGGGAAGCAGGGGAATTTACTTCTTCTTGGACACACCAACAGTGCGACCACGGCGGCCGGTTGTCTTTGTGTGCTGACCGCGCACACGGAGACTGTAGGGGGAAAAAAAGCAGCAAAAGTTAAATCACTCATTTTGAAGGAAGATTGTTTTTACTAGTAAATATTCTTTAGAAATTGTAGAATTTCACAATTGGTACTTCAATTTACGAGAAGCTCTAGCAAAAATGTTCTAAAATGGCCACTTTTCAGACTACGAGTCACTAGTTTCCCACACTTTAAACCATTTAGACTTTTTTCTAACTGCCAGTGGTTGGAAATCAATCATGGGGCAAATTTTCATTGAGCACAAGCTAGCAGCAGGCACTTTTGCATTTTAACATTAAAGCAGTTGAACTAAGAGATTGTGTGCAACTCCTGCAGAGATTAAATAAAACCGATGAAGCCCCATCCTTCATCAGAAGCACTAGTCGTAAGCTAGCATTCTTCCTACGTACTCTGTAGGTGATATGCAGCATGTTTCCTTTGTAGATGGCAGTTTTGTATCTATCAATATATCCATTTATATTTTTGCGGTAAAGAAAACCCCAAAACCTTGTAAGGTGCCCTCTACAGTCTGGAAAAAACAGTATGGCATATGCAAGTACCCCCATCTCATACTGAAGTCATCTTTTCCTCTGCAGCACAGGGATACATTTGCATTTACTTCATTTTTACAGCAAAAAGGGAACTCAAGTTTCTCCAGGATAGGCTCTCATCACCATTCATCTGTTCACCTTTAAATACCCCCAGTTTGTAGTTTTAAACTTCATTAGATCTGTCTTCAATAGGAAGGCCCAACACTTTCTGCTGCAACATTGCTCTTACTGTTCTCACAGCATTATGAAACAAATTCCCTAAAGTACCCAGACTGGTGTGAGGACAAAATAGCTTCTAGTAAACAAGGTTCTGCATTGACAGAGCTAACATTTGTCCTTCAAAACTTAAACACTCAAATCTTACCCCCAGAAGTGTCTGAGACCACGATGAGCCCTGATCTTCTTCAGTCTCTCCAAATCTTCTCTCAGCTTGTTGTCCAGACCGTTGGCGAGGACCTACAGAGCAACACATTGGTGATGAGTAACTAAACTCATTAAAAAATGCATCTAAAAACTCCACAATATTCAATGTTTTTCATTTGGATTGAGCCCCAACTTGGTACTGTTGATCACTTACTTGGCTGTATTTGCCATCTTTAACATCCTTCTGCCTGTTAAGGAACCAGTCTGGGATTTTGTACTGCCGAGGATTCTGCATGATAGTTACTACTCGCTCAACCTGGAGAAGAAAATATGGACGCATTTCAGTGTGATCCAGTACTTGGGACAAAGTATTAACGTGAATATGGTCTATTTTTATTTTTTTAAACATCAGAAGCTTTTAAACTCTTGTGTATATATCTAAAATCTTTAATTGACACGCTTAGGGTCTTAAATGTTCTTTAAACCAACTCCTTATAAGGACACAGCCAACAATAAGTAAATAAATAAGTAATCAAGCAGCCTGTTTACTTTGCTCTTAAACTTTACAAATGCTCATGATTTTAGTCTAGTTTATTTTTCTTCCATTTTACTATCCAATTAATATGAAGCACTTTGAATTTTGCTACACGAATAAAGTTGCCTTTGTACAGATTATGCTGGTTAAGTAGTTTGATGAATTGAAGCAAAACTTTGTCAATAATGTCTATATTAGTACACCATTTCCTTGGTTGTGGGTCTGATATACAGGTTAATAAATTGCCAATTAAAATAAAGTGACAATAGACAGGAGAACCAAAAGGGATGATCAAAAATTAAATAATCTGGCAAGAAAAATCTCTTGATTATAAAAAGTTAAGCACAATAAAACTTGCTTCGAAAAGGAAAAACAAAAACCCACAGCAGCCCATATTTTGCAAAAGATGTTTTAAATCGGGAGTGGACCAGTGACAAGAAACAAAATCTACTCTTTTACAGTCGATTTGCAAAGAAATTGTGCATTGGTTAGAGTATATAACAATCCTTCTTGTGAAATAGAATGTTATAAATATATCTAACCATTCAAAACACATCAGCGTTGACTATAATTGTAATATGTCGACCAGACCAGGAGCAAATAATTGTTGTCATACCTCCTCCTCAGTGAGCTCGCCGGCCCTCTTGCTGAGGTCAATGTCAGCTTTCCTTAGGACAACGTGAGCGTAGCGTCTGCCTACACCCTAAATGAGACAGAGTAATATATTGTTCCCTTAAATATGCAACAGCACACACTTCATTATGTTTTCAAAGGGCTAAATCTTCGTCAGATATACCTTGATGGCAGTGATGGCAAAGGCGATCTTCCTCCTGCCATCGATATTCGTGTTTAGAACACGAAGAATGTGCTGGAACTTCTCAGGGATGACCAGAGACTGAAACCATAAACAGTAAATCTTAAAGACAATCAAAGATCACATGCAAACAACAGAACCACATAAGAACAAGGCGCTATTAACTTTTCGGTATAAACAGGGAAATTCTGCTGATCAAAAGCCTTTCTGGATATGTAGGTTAACTCAGGTCCAATCACACAAGCAAATAAATTTCTACAATTTAAATTGTACATTAAATACCGCTGTTATTTGTTTTGCCGTAGATAACGCTAACTTCGAAGCTAGCTAACCGGTGGAATACTTCCAACAGTTGTTCTGGGGCATTGTAATTAAGATTGGGCCTCATATTAACAAAATAAGATGTACAAGCATTTATTTTATTGGCGCATCGGTAAAGTATTTTCAGTACAGTACACAGACGAAGACTAGACACATTTGTGCGTTGGCGCTATTTAGCTTTAGGGACTGTCCGCTGCTAACCAGCGTTGATAATTTAGGGTGATCTATTTCAAATACAGCCTCGAATATTTAAACGATACTACGTTACAGCGAAACCGCAAGATACGTATAATAAAAGAGGATATGTGTATAAACCAAAGAAAGCGAAAAAAGGCACGATGATTACGGATTTTAAAATCGTATTGGGCTGTAGGGAAAACTAACTCACCATCTTGGAAGCAGGTTCCGTGCAAAGAGGAAGACAAAAACCTCTCGCGAGACTTTGGGCCTTTTTTGAAAGGAAGTCGGTCCCTCATATTTAGTGAATCCGTAAGGGTCGCGATTTCTACACAATTTAGGGTTAATTTACAGAAAAACTAAAGCTTTAAAATGTATTTGATTTTAATTGTGTGTATAATATGACTAACTCGTGGCATATATCTAGCTAATTTGAAAGGAAAATAAATTGATTTAGTGTTAATGGTATTCCGGAACCTTAGATTTGTTTTATTTGTTTCCCTTTATGTCTTCTACGTTAGCATAAATAAGCCGCAATGGCGGAAGGGGTAGCTGGTTCTACTGAAGCTGGTTCCAACGTAAACACAACAGGGAACCCAACAGAAATCGCCATGGCATATCTACAAGATGAGGTGACAGTTCACTACTTTGGCTGTATAGCATTTTGTGAGGGAAAAACACTTAAATGTTTTGAAGTGTTACGGGAATCAACCTCATCCGGTTATACATTTAAAAAAAATGGCTTAAAGCTATCATGTCCAATTGTCGACTCATTTTATTTTATTTCTTTATTTTGTATAAAGTGACACATTTGATATAGATGATCTTCTGTGAACATCGAAAAATAGTAATAAACAAATAATGAATGGTTTGATGACAGCCATTGGTTAACCATTGTTACCTCTGTGTGTGTTTTCCATCTTTTTAAAGTAGCTGCTTGTGCAACTTGTGTTATAAAGAATTATATGTAACAGTATTCTAATATCTCTAGTTTACACTAGAAAAGAGTAACTTAGTAGACTTTGAAGTAGAAATTATTATTAAAATGAGAAATATATTCTTACTTAAACCTTGGTGCCTCAATGAATGACAGGGAGGTATATATTCAAGCAGACCCCATGCAACCCACCGAGAGTAGACAGTGAATGTGTTTCACATAAAATAATATTTTTACTAGGATGATGATTATATATTTGTGTCTGCTTGCTTTACCTTTTAATAGCCTACAAAACAGCAGGGTTGTACCACAAAATAAGATAAACCTCTAGGGAAGTTTTCTGAAATGGTTTTGTCTCCATTTCCCTCTAGAAGACAGATGGAGACATTACTAACCTCAACTTGGGGGAATTGGACCTGACCACTGATGAGTTCATCTTGGATGAAGTGGACAGTAAGACACCTGTTATTTTTTATATAGTTCAAATGTTGGTTACCAAGGTCATATGCTGAAATTGGTTTTATTCATGAAGACATTTCAGCAGCACATAATCTGTATTTTAAATGATTTACCAGTTCTAAACTGGTAAAAATAGGTTGTTGTTTTTTTTTTTGTTGTTTTTTTTTTTTGTAGTTTTCTGAAATGGCATCTGAAGTAGTAAACAAACCTGAATATTTGGCGCTACAAGATCCATGAGCAACACTTGCACACAGTGTTTGCTAATTGGTCTGTTTATGACCAACATCACTTTACATTGGCAGTCTCTATGGCAGAGATGGGGGGATCTGGAGTCAACAAGTCATCTCTTTCTCATGTATTTGTTCTACCCAGTTACTGAACCAGATGAGTCCAATCTGTGCAGATTAGACTCATCTGTTCAGAACAAATACATAACATAGAGATGACTTGATGACTCCGGATCTCCCATCTCTGCTTTATGGAGAACAGTGGGGGCAGTAATGCCACAACCCATTCAAGGTGTCAGAAAACCCAGAGAGCAGATGAGACGAAGGAAGGAGATCCAAAGAAAAGGTGAAGGTCAACTCTATTTCTATGGCAGATTTACAACAACACTGCCGCCCAAAGTGATTCATAACACACATAAAAGCAAGGAATAAAATTCAAACAGGCATAATAACCTATAGTGTAAAGGACCAAAAAAAAAAAAATATGAAAAAACATATAAGACACAATTTAATACAAAAAAAGCCTGTGCACACAGGTGGGCTTTAAGGGAGGATTTAAAACCGCTAAGAGTTGGGGCCAAGCAGATGCTGCGGGGCAGACCGTTCCACAGCCAGGGGGCAGCAATGGCAAAAACTTTACATCCTCTGGTTTTCATGCTGGTTTTGGGCACATCCAGGAGGATCAGGTCAGTTGAACAAAGTGCTCTGGATGGGGCACAGGCAGACAGGAGCTCAGACAGATATAAAGGTGCTATGCCACTTAAGCATTTAAAAACAATCAAAACGGAAAAAAAGGGTAGTTTGATAACAATTTGGAAACAGCAGGTCGGGAATGGTTGGTATACGACCCAAGTGAGAAAATTATACAGTTTACTGTATTTATTAGGTTTTTTTTTATTCTAGTTGTCATGCAAATATTTTATCTGCTCTGTTATAACGCACTTCTGTAAATTAATATTCAAACAGGGTTTCTTATTAGTGTTTTTTTTTTCACATTTGTTTTTCTCTTTAAAGTTAATTGTCTACTCCCCTTCACCACTTTTAGTGTGCAATGTCAAGCCAGACTTTTTATTACTTTTTTTACTGCATATTTAAAAAAAGGAGGTTTACAGAGAACCTTATCAGAGCTCAATCCTTAACAATGACCTGGCCTTAAAATGAGTGTGTACAAAGGTCATTTACACTTAAAGAAACTTGTAAATCTTGTTCACGTAAACTATAGCATGTCATAGTCTGCTTCATAAAATTATATAAAACAGTTTCTTAACAACAAAATTGTGGCTAGGGAAAATGCTTACTTTGGAAAACTCCTAGTTAAAGTGGCCAGTGAGGAAAAAGGTTAACATCCATCCATCCGGTCAGCAGTTCATCTGATGGCCTATTTATATGTATAAGTAAATTATCACTTAAAGCACAGTAAAGTCCTTTATTATGAGCTTTTTTTAAATAGTTGTGATCAGGTTTTCTTTTTTTCATATAAAAAACTGCATTTTTATTAGTTCGAATCATGATACATCACACTGCTCAGGTGTTTAAAGATCTACCCTTGTTTTATTCTCCTGTCAAATGTTTCTCTGTCAAAGGCGTCTTCAAGTAAGGGAGAAGTTCTTGCCTGGGAGAGACACTGATCTAACATTTCTGCAGGTTTTTTTTATTACTAATTATTCTTCCTTTTCCCTGCAGTTCATATTCAGGCCAACTTGGAAGATGATCTTGTGAAAGAAGCACTTAAAACGGTAAATGCATGATAATGCAACCATACGATGATATTTGAATATAGCAAAACAACCTAATTTTTCGGACTTCGATAAGTCTTCTTTATTCTTTCACTTTAGAGATTGGAAACATGCCACTTATAAAACCTGTTTCATTTAGCTGAAATATATTACTAACTTCTTTACTTGTTTGTAAATCCTTTATTTTAACAACAGTTATTTTAAGGATGCTTATTTTAATCATCAAACTATGAGGAGAAAATGTTCTTGCATGAAGCCAATGATAAACATGTTTTTTCATTCAGGCTGGTGTTTTATTGGTTCCTTTCTTCTCTTCATGTCTGTGTTTCAGGGTGTGGACCTCCGTCAGTATTCCAAGCAGGTGGAGACAGAGCTGCAGAGGATCGAACAGGCCTCCATTAAAGACTGTATCCTTTACCGCATATAACTTGCATGTTTTTATTTCAGGGTGCAAATATCCTAATAGTGCAGCCATATTTCAATCAAGTCATATGCTGACATTTCTCTGTAGAGTTTCTGTTTATTTACAGTCAAATTAACGATTTGTTAGAAAATCTCTAAAGTAGGATTAAATATAATCTAATAGTGATTCTGTGTGAAGCTCAAGTGACTTTTTAATCTTCTCTATTTTCTATATGCTAAAATCTGTTTCTTTCAATAAATTCTATCACAAAATCCTGAAGTTTATGTTCAATTTACTATTAATAAACTAAACTGTCATCAGGGGTGGAAAGTAATGAATTACATTTATTCA
>NW_015151955.1:128185-141187 GCF_000732505.1 Cyprinodon variegatus | reverse complement strand
GGTAGGAGGGCAAAATAGGTTTAGCGGCACCGCAGCACGGGAGGAGAATTACGCCCAGGAGCAAATGGATAACAATAGACCGGAGGAAAAAAAAACATGAATCGATTATCTTGCGGACGTGTCGATGCATTGGATCGTCGGCTTTTGGATCGATGCATCGATACAAAATGATTATTATTTACACCCCTAATGTCCTTATTATCCATGCATTTCTATTGAAACAGTTAAGCTGTGATTTATGTACAGTAGAGCAATAAACAAAAAAACAAAAACGTGTAAAACATTTTACACGTTTTTATCCTACTGGGTTGGCGAGGGGTCCTGGTATATTGCCAGCCATCAATGGGCCAGGGGCGGGGTACATCCTGGACAGGTGGCCAGTCTATCGCAGAGCAACACAGAGACAAACAGCACAAACAACCATTCATGCACACAGTCCTACCTAAGGAGAATTTAGAGAAGCCAAAAGTACAATTAACCAAATTTCCACAAGGAATAAATTTATCTTATGATTTGGGAAAGCATGACAGCATTGAACCTTCCTTGACAGATGGCTTTGTTCAATGGTATAATTTTAACATTTTTTTAACTGCTATTGTTGACATAAATATATAAACCTTTCATGCATTGCTTTATTTAAAAAAAAAAAGATGCTGCTACAACTTATCTTCAGATCTTGTACAATTTAAAGCACTTTCAATTTCCAATGTTATTTGTTGTTTAGGTGGATAAACACTTGATCAGGATAAAATCAGGTTATAAATGCTTTTTAGTAACATTCTCACGCACATTAACTGTATTTCATTCCAAAGGACTATTTGTTGTTATGGCATGTCTCTTCAGGCAACAGCTATCATAAAACTCCTCCAGGAACATACATTAAACTGAGCTAAAGGACAAATTCTTTCTTCCTCTTGTGTAACCTGCCAAGCCTGTTGTTGCATGATAGTACTAACCCTGAAAAACCCTTTATAATTGTCATATTTAAATTGCATTTATCAAATAAACTAGAAAACTATTTCTAATGTTTGATATTACTTTATTCAGAAATGATCAATATGAGCCATGTACTGTAGCAGACTTAAATTCAATTGAAATTAATCATATTGTACAATAAAGGTAAATAATTTCACCATGCAGGTTGTTTTATCAAAACTGCTTATTTTTGGGTTAATTACTAAAATCTAAATATTAATGTGCAGGGTTGAGTGCAAAGTGGAAAAAAATTAATTGAAGAAAATCTTATCTTTTAAATCTTTAAGTCTATTCTAGAAGGCCAAAAAATGTTTCTTTTTTATTTCCACTTGAAATGTCATGCTTTTATTACATTTTCTGAACTGGTTTCTAAACATTGCATTCGGTTTTTAGATAGATGAAGGTATTCAATTTTTATGCATTATGAACAGATAAATATGTAATCAGGTTTACCTGTTTTGTAAATCATCCAGCAGGAAAGGTGTCTGTTATGGAAAAGTTTAATTAGCAAAGAGTAAGACAGTGTTTCAATGAACAGAAAAGATCAATCTCATCTTTATAAGTTTATTCAAGACATAGTAGCTTTCGGGCACACAATCAGGGAAATATGCCCAGACCTGAAGTTCGACAGACCTTTAAAAGTCTACCAAACACCCACTTAAAGATACTGACTTGATCAGTAAGCAAAAGAAACAGATACCAGGAGTTCTGATGTCAATTATGATCGGAGAGAGGTGTTGCACAAAACCTGGGCCAGAGAAAGATATCTAGAGGTGTGTGGATCTGAAGAATCTTCATCTCAGGAACGATGGGTACCGGTTTTGAAAAGAAGAGACTATACAAACATCTTCAGCTGGAGCAAAGCAAGTATAATGACATCCTCCATTGGGATTTCAAGGACACTTTTTACAACCTCAAGTTGAAGCAAGTGGATGGAGAAAAACTGTCCACACACCCAGTTTCTGTTTAATGGCGACAATGATTTGCCAACAGAGACAATATGGTAGACTACCTCCAAAACTTTAAACACAACGGTCTGAAGAGACACCTTTTTGCTGGCCATCTAACCTACAATGTGGCACCTATTTGCAGTCCACAGAGTAAGTTAGTTTGGTGGTGGTGGCAGCAACTCCATTCTGTCTGGTTACACATCTTTGATCATATACAGTAAGTCACATTCCATCCCCATACTTCCCAATGATGACGTTTACATTTGGATGTGCTTAAGCCTGAGGCAGTTAAGCGCATCATGGTGCTCATCTGAGGCAGTTAAGTGCTCAATGAGTGGGAGATTTAAACTGGACAGAATACATCTCCCTTGGCCACTCCAAATCAAATTCACACACAGTTGTATGTGTCCCCCAGGGGTTGGTCTTTGGCCCCATCCTCTTTATCCTTTACCTTATCAACATTTCTAAGTCCCTTTTACAAATAATTCTTTGCTAATACTGTTTTCATTTTTGACGGCAGTTCAGTTATAAATAACAGCTGTTATTTCTTTCGTAGAACATAACAACAAGAGAAGGATGCTAAAGATCTGCTATTTTTTTCCACATAAAATTGTGCTATGTAATTGACTTCTACTTGTAGGAATTCGAAAAAGACAAACAGAGGAACACAATTAAACATTAATGTCTGGTAAATAATGCTTTAATCTGGCTGTTTATTTTGGATACTATTACATTACAGAAAAGATAGTGTTATATTGTCTTTTATAATTCTTGAAAAGGATTTTATATTTGATTACCTAAACTTAGGCTCATTCTTAGTGTTATGCTTTGTAGATGATGCCACTAAAAAAGAAATAGCTATTTAAACAGTCAGACAGTAAGCAATATAGGATGATGATAAAAGGTTGTATTACCTTTAATCCTTTACTATTAAAAACGCACTTGTATAATAGAAACATTATATGATTGTAGGAAACACAGATATAATAATGCAGGGCAGCCTCAAGGTGAAGCAGCTGCCCTTCAGTGCTGTATTATGGAAGAAATGTGTTTGGAATGTTACCATAATATTAGGGCTGCAACTAATGATTATTTTGCAAATTGATTCATCTGTCGATTATTATTTTCGATGAATCGATTAATAATCAGATAACCAACGGTTCCTTAAAGAAGATTTTTTACAAAATCAAACCAGGTGAAAACGAAACGTTTCCACTTGAGGAGTTCAAAATGCAAAACGTTTACATATTTACTGTCTAAGGTCACTGGTAAGCTTAAATGCAAATCTTTTCAAAGTGGAAAAACGTCCTAATCCACATTTGTCAGAGCCAGTGATGCTTTGATAAACAGCATCTAGGGTGTGTAGTGCTTATAAGATTTGTATTAATGTAGCAAGAAATGCTGCTGTTCTCTTTAAACAAAATGCCCCCTGATGCTCACATTAAGCATAAAAAAGAGCATGCATATTCTTGCAAAGGAGCTATGACATCAGACCAATGAAACTGAAGTTCAATAGAGTACCTGTCAAAGTTGAAAGCAAACCCACACCCTGCGCCTAGAGCTATATCTTGACATGAGAAACGAAGGACTTTGTTTCCTGGAAAGAATGGTGCTGAACTTAAAACTTGCTTCTAAAAAGAAATGCTTCTAAATTCCCTTTTATAGTCTCACAAGAAAGGGAATTAAATGAGTCAATTCAATGAGTCAATGCAATCAGCTGGTTTTCGTTCGATAGAAAACGTTGACTCAATCTTACTGGATGATCTGGAGAGCTGCTGTAAGAATGTAATAATAGCATTCTAAATACTATGCCTAATATAGCTGCTCCCAACTTTTTCTAACTGGTTGATGCAAGTGCAATTATCCATCTGATGGTTCCAAATGTTTATTACAGGATTTTCTGTCATACAAACGCACAAGACCACCGTGAACACGTATGCCCCTCCAACCACAAGGTTAGGAGTTGCTAGAAGTCCTTACAAGTCAATTTTTTTTCTATATTTCAGTCTTTTGCCTTTACTCTTGCACACGGCGACCGAGTATAAAACGAAACTCAGAATTTTCCATCCAAGGCATCACGTGATCAAGTGATAACCTAATCTGTGCTGTCTCCATCTGACATTATTACAATATTTCCCCAAAGTATGTTCATATTAATCAAAAAATACACAAATATGAAATGGATATTAAAAGTAAAACATTTTTATTTTCACAAAAAAGAATAAATTCACACAGAAAAATGCTTATGTAACTGCATTCACTACACTGCCACCAAAATTACAAAAGGTTTACTTTCACCATATTCAAAGAAATAAAACTTTTAATTTTCCAATAACTCCAAACTTAACCTTTACCCATACTTTCCATCAATACCTGTTATATTAGGTGACTGACTCTTTCAATTTTCATCTTAATGCTGAGCTATTTTGAATAATGTTCAACTAACACAACTAATTGCTGCACTGGACGCTCAAGAAATGAAGGTTGTGTTAAGTGCTCACCTTTTGGTCCTAATTTACTTTGGCCTACTTGTATTTTCACCTTTTGCACGAGACCATCATCATCTTCCTCTGCCTCAACTACTCTAGCTAGTGGCCACTAATTTCTGGGAGTGTTTTCATCTTTAACAATGACTGCATCTCCAACCTGCACGTTTCGTCTGGTTGTATGCCACTGCTGACGAAGGTTGATGTTGGTTAAGTATTCTCGGTGCTACCGGTTCCAAAACTGTTCTGAGAGATATTGCACTTTGCAGCATCTTTTTCTTGCGTACAGATCTTCTTGAACAAACTTTCCTGGAGGTGGAAGGGGTGTCATAGGTTTCATCGTAAGCAAGTGATTGGGTGTCAAGGGTTCAGCACTTTTGGGATCAGTTAGGGTGTTTGTTGTCAGTGGTCGACTGTTGACTATGGACATGGCCTCGTAGAAGAACGTTCTTAGTGAAGAGTCATCCAGTCGTCCTTTAGCCTGAGCAAGGACAGAGCTCATCACGCTTCTGGTCGTCCGAATCTGATGCTCCCATATGCCTCCTATGTGACTGGCTTCGGGAACATTCATCAGAAAGTCACATTCCTTTCCTTGTCAAGTTCCATCAAGCACTTTCCCAATTCATTCTTTGCTCCTATGAAATTCGTACCTTGGTCAGATCTGATTTGTCTGACTGTTCCTCTTATTGCAATGAAGCATCTTAATACATTTAGAAATGCGTCGGTTGTCTGGTCCTCAAGCATCTCGATATGAATGGCTCTAGAGCTTAGGCATGTTAACAACAGTCCATATCTCTTGTACCGTATTTTCACGACCATAAGGTGCACCGTACTAAAAGGCGCAGTCTCAGTTATGTGTGCCATTACTATATTTAATACACACATAAGGTGCACCGGACTATAGGGCGCGGGTTTTATATACAGGTACATGTCCTCTACTACGTTTAAATACCTCTACTGTGTCTTTAAAAATAGAGCGGGAGCAAAACTAAGTATGATTGCGCTTTATTCATGTATTTACTACAAAGTATTAATCAAACCTGGGAGCTGGCCCAGAGAGAGACCCATCGCTGATGACACAGAGCGCTGTGATCACTCCTCTGAAACAGTTTATTGACGCATAAATTAACTTAAAATGCAGAAATCTGCCGGCAGAATGTGTTCGCTTTTATTATCCTGGTGCCTGCAGTTTAGAATGTACCAGTTAGTTCTGATGCGCGGCTGAAGCAGCTTTGTGCAAAAATGTGTCTGACGCATGTTGGGCGGAGCTACTCTATCCTTTCTTTGCCTTGCAGCTATATTTGCTGTGATGAGTGAGAATAAAGTAGTTTTAATATGTTTTTAAGTGGGAAAATTCACCTGAAAACTTAATTCAACAGGAGCCTCTGGCCGGGTCGCCTCCTCGCGGTTCACCGCGGTGGCTGGTAGGTGTTTTTCATCCACGCCCACACTTCCCCCTTTAACGTTCTAATGGTCTCAAGAGCGTCCACAGTAACAACACACGGGGTGCACCGCACTATAGGGCGCGCCGCACATTTTGAGGGAAAAAAAAGACGTTTATATGCGCCTTATAGTGGTGAAAATATGGTAATACAATACAAAATCCTCCGCAGAGTCCACTATACAGGCCAAAGATTATTCAAGATGGGTTTTGTTCAATCCAATATCTGTCCACACAGGCAATCAACTTGATAATTATATTCATGCGTTATGATTATGTTATTCAAACTTTCAGGGTACAGTTTTCTAAGGACTTATTACAGTACTTGGGTTGTAAAATTTCACCTTACCCATCAGTTTGCTGGCTGGGTGACTTTGTAGGAAATTAGTTTGCATGACTTTCACTGCATTATGTATCACAAAGAAACCTTTCCTCATAATTTGAAAAGTAAGGAAAAAGTCAGCATCAATCAGTATAGAGATCTTTTGTTGGATTATATCAATCTTGAGACAGCATCTGCATCTCCTTCAGACCGATCTCTCTGGGCTCCCTCACTTAGTGTAGTGGAGGGCTGTGGGGCGCGTCCTTCGGGGCACGGGGGGCTGGTTCAGGGGTCCCTGGGTCCTGGGGGGCTCTGGCGGGCTCTCAGAGTGGGGTGCCTTGTGGGTTTTACCCCGGGGTCCGTTGCCCCCATCGGGGCAGGGCTTAGGATGCCTCAAGGGCATCCTACAGCGGCCGCTTGCGGTGCTCTCGCGGGGGGTTCATGGTGGCGGATGTGGGTTACTGGTCTGGTAGCTGTGCTGCCGCTCGGTAGGTCTGGGGTCCCTGGGGCACATTGCCCTTGGAGTAGGATACTTGGGGGGGCCTCACCTCATCTGGCTCTCCCCACCCCCTCTCGCATTTAGACATTCAGGGTTCTGGGTTGTCGATTGGGGGGCGTGCGCTGGCACCGCCTGTCTTCCGGAAGGGGGGTGGACTGTGCCGAACACCCCCATCTGGTACTCCCAGTTTTAATTACACCTGAGAGCAACACACAACAACACTACATTCGAGCAGGCGCAGGGAGGATCTGGGTCTTCTCACACCCCTGTTCCCCAGCTGCCACCCGGATATTGGGGCCTGGAGGAAGAGTGAGCTGCCTGGTCCATGGTCTTGGCAGGGGGCTGCTGTAGGGCCTCCCGGTGCCGGAACTGTCATTTCTGGTCTCCCCAAAGGGGGGTGGAGGGAGAGACAAAAAGATAATTTAGGGGAGGAAGTGGCTGGGTGAATTATTTAGGGGGGTGGGGCTCTGGTTTGGTGGCCTGTGTCGGGCATGTGGGCCCCGTCCCTGGGGGAGGGCTCTTGCTGAGGGTCGTTTGGTCCAGGTGCAGGGTGAGGGGCCGGGCCCAAATCAGAGACTAGATGTGTTAGTGTGGCGGTGACACCGCTCCCCTCCCCCCAATCCGGACTTTAGTTTCACTTATTGGGTCATCCGGTGCCGCAGGGTCCTCGGGCCTGGGATTATTGGATGTGACGGTTATGTGTGAATGTGCGTCCACGTTTTGTTTTGTTTTTTTGCTCCTTTTCATGGAGACTGTGTGTTGTGAGTGGGGGCACTAGGGTGGGAAGGCGTGGCTGAGACTGTATTTTTTTTATTTATTTTTTTGATCAGGTTGTGGTCTGAATTGCTCCCTCTCCCAAAAACATCTCGTGATATTCTTTGACATGCTGTTCCACTAGATGTCTGGCACTCATGTCTTGTGTGTGTGAGAGAGTGAGTGAGAGAGAGGGAGAGAGAGAGAGAGAGAGAGAGAGGTCTTAGTAAAATTCCTGATCTTTTCATTAGTGGAAGAAGCGGTGCAAAGAGTGCAGACCCAAGCATGATATATATGCATTAAGTGCAAAAAGTATATCTGCAACAAACAAACAGTAATGCAGGAGTCACAACACAAACAGGCTGTAAGTGGGCAGCCGACACTGCAGTCAGACAAGCTGAGAGCTCCCTGGAGTTGAGAGACATCATCGGTAGTGTCTGCATTGGTCATTTTGAGAAAAGGAGGGCTAAGGCTGTGGAGCTGGCAACCCAGGGAACATGGACCAGATGGGACCTCCCAAACAGAAGGGTCACATGGACTGAGCTCTGGAGGCTGGAACCTTTCCGTGTTACCTTCCTCCTGAGATCCGTGTATGACACGCTTCCATCACCAGCGAACTTAGCCAGGTGGGGCTTGAGGGAGGACCCGGTCTGCAAGTTGTGCAGAAAGAAGGGGACACTGGCCCACATTTTAGCAGGGTGCCAAATCGCTCTGGCCCAGGGGAGATATAGGTGGCGGCATGACCAAATGCTTCGAGTGATGGCTGACATTTTCGAGCAGGCCAGGAGAAGACCACAGCCGATTAAGCCACAAGTACCATCAATGCAATTCATCAGGGCATGAGAAAAGCCACTCTTTGATAAAAGAGCCAGGACCAACATCCTCCAGGGGGCACAGGGGTGGAAGATGACAGTCGACCTGGGGAAGAAGCTCACTTTCCCACCCATCGTCCAGACCACCTTGAGGCCTGACATTGTCATCTGGTCAGAGCAAGCCAAGAAGATCATCCTGGTGGAACTGACTGTGCCTTGGGAGGAAGGCTGAGAGGAGGCCCATGAGAAGAAGAACCTAAAATACCAGGACCTCATCATGGACTGCAAAGGCAAAGGCTGGTTCCAGTGGAGGTCGGGTGCAGAGGATTCCCAGCACAGTCAATGTGGTCTGTGCTCACTGCACTTGGAATATCTGGCAAGGAGAGGAAGACAGCTGTGCGCAGGATTGGGGAGGCAGCAGAGAGAGCCTCATGCTGGTTGTGGTTTAAGAGGGAGGAGGGGGGCTGGAGGCCTGGAGATGACGGGCAGTGACCTGGCCACCACTGCTGACCCGCCAGCTAGAGGGTGTAGTGATTAAGGGTCGAAACACCCTGTGAAGGTTGGGCACCGTCTGATGACATCAACTTCAGGCCAAAAACCACCCACAGTCACATTAGGGAGTGGCTGTATGTATAGCATCACATGATGTATTCAATAAGCTCCTCCCCTCATGTATTTTATAGGCTAGTGGCTTCATGTGTTCAGCTTGTGTTGTGCACCTGAATAAGTTAAATTTCAAGTTCAAAGAAATGAAAGTCAGTAGTTTTAAGAATCCCTGCTTCACCTTTAAATTTATTTCCACTCACATCTTGATTTTAATTGATTTTCTTTATTAAGTTTTAAACATTAAGTTATGAGTGTGACCTAACAAAGGTAAAGGGCAAATATTAACCGTATATTTTGTTTCTACTGCTTGTAATTGGGATAAGGTAAAAATCTGTTCAGTATTTTAACATAAAAGTGTTTAAAAGCCATTAAAAGCCACAAAATGCAACAGGTCCATTAGACCCACAAACGTTGGCTGAGTAACAAAAATATGAACATTACACAAGGGTTAAAAAGAAAGATTACTCATAAATAAAACTCTCCCTTCCTGTTGTGTAACATGTCATGTCTCATGCTGCCTGACAAAAACAAACTCTGGGAAATACTTGGTTATAAGATCAAGTTCTACAATTTTCTCTGGAACAGTCTGCTCTGCTGCTGCATAACCTGTTTGCTAACAGGCACAGAGTTTTTTTTGTCCCATTATGGGGTTGGTAGGTGATACATGAATAAGTATCTCCACTTATAATTTGGTATGTATATATATTTTTTTCTAAAGCAGCTTTTAAAAATTGCATATTCTTTTTTTATTATTATAGATGTTGATATTTAAATCATTCTTCTAAACCCCATCTTTTATTTGTGCTCAAAGTATAATTCAAAATAAATACAAATGTTAAAGGGTGGCTTAACCGTTTATGGCAGTGTATTAAATTCCAAGTATTTCTAAAAGGGCGTAACTGTGCAGATTTCTGAGAAAGATAAGCAGATTAACATTCTTTTACTAACAGTTAGGAAACAGAAGACTTCATCTTACATTTTTATGTAGTGCTGAATTATATTCCAGACTTAACTCTTTTTTTGAAAATGTGATTTTTTTTTATATTCTTTATTCTAAAGGGAATGACACACAAACAGAAACAAATAGATACGAAGACTGCTTTCATATAAAGCCTCCTGTGTCCATTCCAAACTCATATAGCTAATTCATGGTTACCTTCAAGCCCAAAAGGAAATCTGAAAAATAAATTTAATGCATTTTATCTGTTAGCAACTTTATCAGGGAATTAAAAAAGGTTATGCTCTTCTTTGAAAACAAAAGAAACAAAAAACAGTTTCTCATTTTATATTGTTGGTTTCAGTAAAAAAAAAAAAAAACAATAAACAAATGATATAAGGATTACAAATGATATAGGCATTAAATAGCATGCTGGAAAGTTAAAGCTAAAGAAAGGTTTTTTTGTTTTTTTTTTGCATTAAATTTAGTCTAAGCATAGTCAAATCCACCAAAAGGTTTATTTTTTTCGGACATAAGAGAGTCAACAATTTGAATCTGAAAGAAATTAAGGTTACATGAATTCGGTTGATGCAGAGTGACATCCTAGCAATCTGTTTTAGATAATGTTTCAAAAAGCTATTGGCAGAAAATAAATTAGTTTAATCATATTTTATTAATTTACAACAAATTGTCTCAAGGCCCTTTAAATAGTAAATTAAATGGAATCAAAAAGGGGGAGAGTTTACTCACAATGTTTCAGGAACATAAGGAAAAGCTGCACTTAACGAAACAAACAATTCATTTATCATATATTTTACTCCTCCTGGATGAGCATGAAGAGACAGAGGACTGTTGCTTGCATTTTGTCTTTGACTTTGTAGCGTTCTATAATGCCAAGCAGGCATGTTGCAACATGTATGAAAAATGTCTATTTACCTAGGATGTTGGCTGAAGGGTTTTCTGTCACGACCAACTGGGGGTTTGAGAAGACAAATTAGTTTTTCTTCTAGGAATAGTTGTTTGTATTTCTTTTTTATATTCTATATACCATACCAGGCCAGATACAGTTGTAAGTCTTTTTGTAGGTCTATTCATAAATTGGTTTAAGTTAGCTAATAACACAGTAGCACTTTAATGACTAATCTGTAGAATACCAAGAACCATTATAAAATATCTCCGGAATCGTTAACCTCTATTTTAGATGTAAAAAGGATTTTGGCTGGTAAAAAAAAACAGTAAAAGCAGAAACAGGTCAGGATCAGAGAATCAGAATGATATACAATCGCTAGAGTGGGGGGAGCCAAAATCTTTGATCCACGTGGTAAGTGGGTGCCAACGGTTGGGAGCTTTGGCTTGAACAACCAAAGCCTTGGAAATGGCCTCTCTGGCCCCTTCTCCAGGCTCGCTAGGATCTGAGAGGAGAAAAACGGGCAATACTGTTTTGTGCTTTCTGTTGCTGCTGTGGTAGGATTTACCCTGTGTTTAATCCTAGTCCTCATATGGTCAGTATTCTCCCTCTCTTGAGCCTCCTCTGTTGTTTTCACTTCTTTCTTTCTCACCAGCCTGCTGAGGTCTCTTCTTCCACTTCGACTAACTATTTAATCAATTGTTTTTTCATACATCATCAGTGGGCTCTATCATTTGCTACTTGTCTCCATCCTTATGGTTTGGATTCTCCAATTTGTAAATGATTATTAAAACACTAAAGATTATTAGAGCATCTGTTTGCACATTTGGCTTTTAATGCCAATTTGTTTCAATAAAACAATTTTAAAAAGAAATATTCCTAGCAAATAAAGCTCTTCCTTCCCCTTGGGTAATATGTAATGCCTCCTGCTGCCTGATAAAACAAACTCTGGGAAATACATGCGTTATATGATCAAGTTATACATTTTTCTCTGGGACAGTCTGCCCTGCTGCTGCATTACCTGTTTGCTAACAGAAAATCAAAGAAACTGAACAACATACTCTATATATATTGATATATATACATACATATACATATATATATATATATATATATATATATATATATATACAGAGAGAGAGAGAGAGAGAGAGAGAAAACATCTTTTTTTTTATATGTGGTTTATCGGTGATACATGAATAAGTATGACAAGCACCAAGTAAAATGTAAAAATGTCATTGAATGGTAAAGCAAGGACATCATCTCTTTTAGAAATTTTAGTCCTTCTTCGGAGACTTAAAATCTGGTATTTATATAATTTTTTCTAAACCAGCTTTTAAAAAATTGCATATGGATATTTGAATCATTTTTCTAAACCAAATCTTTTAATTCTGCTTAAAGTATAATTCATGACAAATGCAATTGTTGAACTACAGCTTAACAGGTAAACAGGTTGGCAGTTTACATAATTCCAAGTATTTCTTACACTGGGTAACTGTGCAGATTTCTGAGAAAGATAAGCAGATTTATGTTCTTTTACTAACAGTAAGGAAATGGAAGGCTTTACTTTGACAAGGAACTGCTCTCTTTAAAAAAAAAAAAAATAATGTTGTCTTATTTTACATTGTAGGTTTCAGTTTTTAAAAAAAACAATGATATCGGCATTTACGTAGCATGCTGGAAAGCTGAAGCTAAAGAAAGTTTATTTTGTTTTATTGCATTAAATTAAGCCTAAGCTTAGTCCAAATTCACCATATGATTTATTTAAACTTCTTCAGTAAAAAATCTGAATCTGAAAGAAATTCTTTAAGGTTACATGAATTGGTTTGATGTAGAGAGACATCCTAGCAATCTGTTTTAGAGAATGTTTGAAAACGTTGTTAGCAGAAAATAAATCAGTTTACTCATATTTAAATGATCTCAAGGCCCTTTAAATAGTAAAATCAATGGAATCAAACAGGGAGAGAGTTTACTCAAAACGTTTCAGGAACATAAGGAAAAGCTGCACTTAACAAAAAAAAACTATTCTTTTATCATAGATTTTACTCTACTGAATGAGCATAAAGAGGCAGAGAAAAGCTCCTTGCATTTTGTTTTTGACTTTGTAGCGTTCCATAATACCAAGCATGCATGTAGCAACAGTTGTGAAAAATGTCTCTATAACCAGGATGTTGGTTGAAGGATTAGTCGTCATGACCAAATGGGGGTTTGAGAAGACAAATGTTACAAATGTTTTTATTTCATTCATTTTCCGTTGTAAATACCTTACCAGGTCAGATACAGTTGTAAGTCTTTGTGTAGGTCTATTCATAAA
>NW_015151955.1:124034-126782 GCF_000732505.1 Cyprinodon variegatus | reverse complement strand
TCCTGTGTGTGTGGCTCTGTGTGTCTGCGTGTGTCTGTGTGTGTCATTCTTTGAGTTCCACTGCAGTACGCATGCGCATGTTTCGTAGATACACACAGAAGAGGCAGAATAGAGGCTCATGCATGAATGTCCAACGAATAACTCCGATTGTTGTTTAAAAAATAGAAAACCTGCTTTCATTAATTAGTTATGCCCTGGATTTTGTAGCGTTTATGGACGCTACGTCACTACTTGATAAAAATAATAACGTCACTACTGGAAAGTTACTTGATAAATAAAGCAGCGACGCTACGGTCAAGCTACTGGAAAATGTACCGGTAGTTAAACTAATAGCTTCACTACATGTAGGCGCTACTGCCCATCACTGCTTCTCTACAGTATAATGGAAGGCAAAAGGAAATGATTTTAATAAATATCAAATCACACATCATGTGTATATAAGTTTGTTTTTCCACAGGTTTAACTCAGTTTTAGATCTCTATGCTACTATCTTGTAATGCACCAAGTACAGTGAACTGTAAAAACTGTGTGAGATACTTGCAAATATTCTGCCTTAGAATCGAAATCTAACTGTATATAATTTATAGATACATATATATATATATATATATATATATATATATATATATATATATATATATATATATATATATATATATATATATATATATAGGAGTTTGAGGGTTCTGCGAAAAACAACTGGAAAAAAAGAAACTGGAGTTTAAAGTGCACTGAAATTAACCTGTCAGGTTTAGTTTATGAATTATACACTTAGGCTATAGTTCACTGATAAGTTCATTTTTAAATTTTCCTGAAATAACCTAGTAATATGCCACCTTTAATGCAGGCAAAAGAAAACATGAAAAATATTTTTCAGTATTTTATTTGAATTGACTCAACAATTCCACTAAAATTCCAACCCCATTTCTTATTTTGGCAATGCAAATTCAAAAACAGTCAATTAAACCACCAGTGGAGTGTAAAACTGTACAAGTATCCTCTTGGTAGCAGCTTTCCTCTTGGTAGCAGCTCTCATTGTTTCATTTGATACTTCTGATACTTTACACACGATTGAACGGTACAGTAAACAATACACAAACAACACATTGTTTTTCCTTTTCCCTACTTTTCCCTACTTGCCACTTGACAATCATCTAACATCCTGCTCCAGATTCCAGTAACTGATCATTGTTTTAAAGAGCTATCTTTTTTGTTTTTTTGTCATTCATCCTATCTGTTCTCAAAGTTCTCCTAATCTTCAAATGGTGGCAACTTCTGGCTGATCAAGACTTAGCTATGCATTACTGTCACCAAATGGCACGTAGTCTGGCATTTTCAGCCATTCAGATGTATCCTCCTTAAATGGTATGAACAACTTGCTAAATCTACTAGGCTTTTACGTAAAGGTTCATAGACAGATCTACAGAATGATTTAATACAAGACACTTAAAAAAAAAGGCCTGGCCTTTTGTTTTGTTACAACAATGTTTTGTTTAAACAAACAAAATGTTTATCCGTTGTTCCTTATCGTCAAATATATATGAAAGTAATTAAAATATTTGCTTTAACTGTAGTCCTGCCACCACAAATCCACAAAAAATGTTTAGTGAATATCATCTATGCCCTCTTATCTATTGAACATCAATTTGTAAATCAATTTTCTGTAAACACCACCTCCCTGATAAAAAGGGCACAAAAACGCATGTACTTCCTGCGGAGGATGAGGAGTGCCCCCCTGCCCCCAACCATCCTCACCACAATAAAGTATGTCTAAGCTGAAGTCTAAGTCTAACTTCAAATGCACATGTATTATAGTAATGGTTAGGGTAAATTTCATATGTAATATTGTGTTAATAACATTGTATATTACCAATCAGGTTAACCTACACCATAATCCTCTTATACTATTCAAACTAAAGCTGACCTTTATGATTCAATGGAATGGGATAAAAAGACCACAAAAAACTAGCATAAGTGAAAATGTACTATTAATGTGCTAAAAAAGTATATGGGTTCAAAGTTTAAATAAATTGTAAATTATACTTTCAATATACTTTCTAGTAAACGCAAAGTATAGGTACACTAACATAAGTTTTAAGTGTTTCACTAATAACAAAATTACAAGTTAACTGGAAGTATACTTTAATATGTTGTATTTTAAATCTAGTATACACTACTTTTGAGTCAGGGGTACATAGAAGTCAATCAGTGTTCTAAAAGCTAATATTCCAATTCATAGCGTTAGTGATGTCTTAAACTGTTAGGATTTCATATCCACAATAAAGTCTAAATTTTGTGATTCTAATCTAATTCAATTCTAATTAAACGTGGTTGTAGGATGAGGCATCTATCTTACTGAAAGTGCTGTGATGAATAAAAATATCTACCAATTTACATTTTGGGATCGGAAGGGGAGCACTTAAGATCAGGATCTTGAATTCTGTGCCACATGGTATACATGTCACCCGAGAGCATTCTGTGAACAACAAGCATTTCTTTATAGAAGCAAGGATTAAGATCATCAACATCTTTTCCTTTAACATTTAGTCCATATTGTCTCACCCCAATATGATGCTCTGGACGTAGCCCTGCCTTAGCTAAGCACAATCCCATGTAAGCATCATCGATGGGAATAAGGGGGACGGAGTGTGACATGTTGTATATGATCAAAGCTGTGTAGCCAGACAGAAGGTAACCACCACCACTACAATAATCAGGGAATATGTTTGGCCTATAGAGCTCTTCTGG
>NW_015151955.1:117261-119484 GCF_000732505.1 Cyprinodon variegatus | reverse complement strand
GTTTACGGGGACGAAAATCTCACTTTTCATGCAGTGATTGGTCATGGCTGAGGCAAGGAAAACGTTCTGTGGAGTCTAAGGAGAGAAAATCTGAAAGGGATTCTGCGCTAGGAAAAACAAGAGTCAATCTTTGAAAGGAGTTTGTTTGTTGCCGTAGGCTGAACGAAGAAGCCAGATGTAAAACCCATTCTCTATTCTCAACTTTATTCTAAGCCTGCTAAGCTAGTGCTTTGCTTCTAGTATACAGTCGTATAGCTTTGTTATTATTTTTGATGACTAGTAGAAGCAAATTACAGGCCGTTACAGGTCTAATGCCCCTAGTGTTCAAAAGTTACACAGTGTGCCTTTAGGTTAAAATAACCTAAACGGGTTCACTATCATTCCTAAACTAAAAAGGGCAAGTAAGGATATCTTTATTTAAAGAAATTCCCTAATGTCAGTGAAACTTCATCATCTGGTAATCTTTATCAGGGCTCCATTTCACGAAGCAGGTTTAACAAACTGAGATTCAAATCCGTAACTCTAAATTTAACCTAAAGTCGTGAACTCTGAGTTTTGGTTTCACAATGGCTGCTATGAATTCCATTAAATAGGTCCACTCAGAGTTAAGTGCATGCGTAAAGGGCTGGTTATACTCCCACAGCAGTGTGTCGCAGTGAGCTTGTCGCAGGTATGACGCAGATATTTTTGATTTTTTGCTCGATATTGAAATGTGGTCCGCGCTATATTTATTCCACGCCACAACGCAAAAGGGGAAAATCATGAACTAGCTGTGGGTCTAGATATGACCGAGGCGGTGAGGAAATTGGAGCAAGTCTGTCTGACAACAGAGGGACATGGGGGCAAAAAAGAGCGGGGATCCAGGTGGAAAAAGGGTCCCAGCGTTCTCGTGCACCTCTTCTTTTAGCTGGTCCAAATTCACGAGTCGTTTTCCGCAATCTCGGTCATACAAACAATCAGAGGCCTCCTGTCTGCAACGCTTTCTGGGGTCACCTACAATTTGGGAGAGGTGTAGCAGAGTGTCTGCGAGTGTGTAGTAGTGGAGCACCGATTTGACAACTCTCCATGACAACAGCAACAGGAAGTGCCTATTTCACCTCACTGGAACTAGAGATTTACATGAAGAAATGGAAAAAAAAAATAGAGAATGCTTTTAAAAGACAGAGAAACAGCACTACACCTGCATAGGATAGGAAGATGCAGAAGGAAAAGATTGTTGCTCAAGATAATCCATACTGTAAGTATATATGAAGTGGAAAGGCCATTTTAACTTTTACTAAAAGCATGCTACTCTCTGTTGTTCCATTTGTAGATCACAAAACTAAGATTCTTCCTGATCAAAATCACAAAAACACACTCCTAGTTGCTTATACTTCAGTTCAAACTGAACTATAAGAGTATATTTTCTAAATTTGCCACAGAAACTGATTTTAAGTATAAAAAAGAACAAAATTTTACTAATAAGAATTAAATTTAATATACCTAGAAATGTATAAAAATGTACCATTTGGACATTTATCACTTTGACTGAATATGTTTTTAAAATATCAGAAATACATTTCTTCATACGGTAGTTAAAATAATACAAATGAAGACCAGTAAAAAATAGGAATATGGAGATCTGAAATTATTTCTCTACATCCGGAATGTTTGTTCAAGATGTGAAGAGTGCCATTGTGTTTGAAATGGTCATTTGGCTAAGAGAAAATTTAGCTTTTTTTCAGATAGCTACCAGGAATACATTTTCAGTAAAACTATTTAGTATCAAAATGGCTTGCCATAACCAGTTGTGACTACGATAACATTACGGATTTATTCCTTGAACAGTAGTGGATCAATGTATCTATCTAGGTGAAATCATCCGGCAGCCAGAGGCATAGCCAGAACATTTTTATAAGGGTGGCCAGGCAATAACTAATGTACGCTGAAGGGTGGCCAAAAGCGGATCGACACCAGAACCTTAGGGTCAATCTATACTGATCCAGCAGGAAAATGAACAACCACAACAACCATATTTTCCAAATAAAGAAGAACTATACTTTCCTACAGTCTTTGCTAACAACTGTATGCATATATTTAAACATCCATCTAGATAAAAGGTTTATTTGATTAAGTTCTTTCAGGTTTGAGTTCTGGGTCGAAAATCTTTTCCATTGTCATTACTTACCTACATTTATCAATAATGATTCTGCAAAAAATATATATTTACAAGCACTAATATCC
>NW_015151955.1:91059-114809 GCF_000732505.1 Cyprinodon variegatus | reverse complement strand
TAAATAAATTAATTGAAAAGAGAAAAATAGGAAATCTTAACTCGCCAAAGGGTGAAAAATTATTATAAAATCATGTCAAATGCTGCTGCTGTAAACAAGCCCCGCAAGCACCCGCATCCCGCTGCTCGTTGCTCCGATAACTTTTTGCCAGACGATCAGTTTTCCTCTCCCCCCGCGGAACCGATTATATGTGTAATCGGAAAATAATGTCAGTCCTTCGTGTAAAAATAAATTAATCAAAATAAAAGCATGTCGATTATATTAAAACAAACCAAAAATAAATATATCTCATTTCATGTAAACTGATTTGTAGAATCCTCTCCCTAGAAATATTAAAATTATTTGAGGGGGGAAAAAATGATAAGATCCTCGTCAAACGGACATGCAATGTTTGTTTTTCAAAACGAATGTGTCTATCGGACCTAGTGAATGTTTTTCTTTTTTTTCTTTCTTTTTTTATGCACAAAAGTAGATAAAACATCTGACTAAATGAGGAAATAAAACCGCATGATTGGCTGTAAGTAGAGCGGAGACAGGAGTCTGTGAGTCTACTGAAGAAAACCTGCTGGTGGCTATGTTGTTACCATGGTGACTGGAGCAGAGGTTGATGAAACTCTCTTTGTGAACCGGTAAAGTCAGTTTCTCTCATTTACCGTTTTCAATAAACCTGTTTTGTTAAACGAACCCCAGGAGTCTAACTCCAGTTTTTGAATGCTTTCCTATTGTTGAGAACACAAGAGAACCACAATACTCTGATATTTTTATTTATAGACAGATACCTGCCTTTAGTAGCTACATTATTTATAAAGGGCTAAAAAACATTACTATATAAAAAATGACGGATACCGACATATCATGCATCTCTAGAATGGAGACAACTTCACTTCCATCCATCCATGCATGGCTTTTTTTTAAGCTGCATCAGTGATTATTCTCCTTCACACGCAGCAAAATCTAATTTAGAAATTTTTCCCATATGTCATTTACAGCCAAAGTCTATATATTGAACCTTAAATTTCAAAAATAATTTATACTGTACACTGATTTTTTATTATTTGTGCTTTAATTCTTGGAGGTTTATTTTATTCTAATTTTAAGTGTGAGTTCTGCGCTCTCTCTGGGTTGCTGCACAGATATTTCTGAGTCTGGTTGAACTACAAAAGACAAAAGGATATGTTGAATTTTATTATAGCGTTGCATTTTTTTTTTTTCCTAAACTTGGATATATATTTTATTGCATGTTACATATCCCAGTAAATCTGTTTCACCCTTTATCTGCAGCTGTCCTTAATTGTGTCTCTGCTCTGCTTAAAAACAGATTTATGAACTTGTCTACCAATATAATGATGCCAGAGAAACTCATTTTCCAGATCTCTAGAAGCTCTGCAGTCTGATTCTCTGTTCAACAAGAAAACAACAGATATGTGTTCATTTTAATCCTTAACTCGGAGCAATGGCTCCTCCAGCTGTTTTAACTTATATAAATGTACATTGCAGAGAATAGCGACTCCAAATAATATTATGTCCCAAAGAGACAGATCTGATGATATTTCAAGAAGTGAGACTCAAGAGCAGCAGGAGAGCGAGGAAAAAACACGGACTAAAAACACAGACAGCTGGACACAACCCCAGATACTGTTGGCTGAAGTAAATCAGCGAAAATGGGGGGAAAAATCGGAAATGATTGGTGGGGACTGTCCCCTCAATGCCAAAAGTTGGTGTGGACATGTCCACACCAGTCCTTCAGAAAGTTACACCGACGCAACAAACATACAGTCGATAATTAAGCTTTTTAAAAGACATGCCTTTGTCTAAAAAGCAAGAGATTTTTAAAATGCACTATATATTTTGAAAAAAAAAAAAAAAAACTATAACATTTCAGCAGAAAACAATTATTTTATAGTCTCCAGGGATTTTTGCATTTGTTCAAAGATATTTTTTTATTTCACTTTACATCTGACAAATACTAGATAATATTGATAAAGTTCCACCAATAAACCCAAAGTAAGCATTTGTGAGTAAAACATCCTTCATAAATGTTATAGCTTTTATTCAAATTATTGCTCCAACTTAATAAAATAAAATATAATTGGGATTTCACTTTCAGTTTAATTTAAATCCAAAACTGTCTTAATCTTTTTAAATAAAGTCATTAAAAATGTTCAAACCAATAGTCATATATACATTTGAGAAAAAAAAAATCTTGATTAAATTTAAAAATCACTGCATTTAAGAAATCTGAGGTAATTACCTGAACATTTTAGTAAGTGTGGGTTTCTCGGTGTTTTCTGTCAGCAAACAGGCAGTGCAGCTGCAGAGCAGATTATGACAAAACTGTGATGCTTGAGTTTAAAACCAAACTATTTTCTAGTTTTGGATGCCAAGATCTTGGCAGGTCTTGCAAGATAACTAAGGATAATGTTATGTTCAAGGTCCTATATGCAAATTTAAAACATAAAAAGAATTCCTGGCAGTTTCCAGCTCAGTCACATCCTGCCCCTCCCATGGCAACCCAAGAAGACCAGTACTCCCACTGTTCCTTCCAACTAACAGCCTAATTACAGCTCCATAAATATAATAGAACAGCGCCAAATTACGCAGTTCTCAAAGTTATATAAGGTCTTAGGTGAACATTTTTTTAAATGAATGGCTTTCTTAGCATAGGGTCCCCATTTAGACAATTCCGCCTGAAATCAGTAGATATGATCCACCATAATGACTTGTTGGATATTTCATAAATAATCTAAGAAAATATAAACGTCACTGCTTCATTATTAATTATTTCCATTTTAAATGTATTCTGGTTTGAAGCTTCACAGGCAATTACTAAGCCCCTTTTCTAAAATCTTACGGATACTTACAGGAATGAAACAATTTTTAATCAATGCAGTTCCCTAAACCTCCACTAGACGGCAGCAACGCTCCATGATCTGTTTAAAGTGTGACCTTTGGGGGCGTATAAAATGAAAAATAAATTCGTGATTCATTTAAAATCGATGGTTTGGTCTAAAATTCTTAAGATATACACGATATGAAAGAGTGCTTTCTATAAGCACTGTAATTTGTTTTAGATGTTTGAGACCAGATTTGTAAATATAGATAATTGTTAAATGTTACGGTGTTATAGGTGTACACATTCATATAAATTACTCAAAAACGCATAGATTTGTAGATAGCTTAAATCCATGTTTAGGCTCTATCAGATTCAGAATTGTGCCAGTTATTATTAGGATTGAACAATACTTGTGGAAAATACATTTCTCTATTTTTTAAACTTAAAAAAAAAAATAAAGTGTGTTACTTTAACTAATAGAAATGTGTGTAAGAAGTTCAACCCTTTCCAAGAAATCCATGCTGAAAATCTGAGCTCATTACACAAAAACATTGTTTTAGGTGAATTTTATTTATTTTATTTTTCTGATTGTGTTAACCAGATAAAGTAATTTTCACACTCATTTCAATCATTACCATATTAAATACTTTATTTTAATGGTATGAAGGTAAAAAGGAAGGTTTGTTAAAAATCTGATCAGCCGGTTTTGCATAGGTTTCTCAACATCACAGAGCCCCCCTTGTGATGGACAATCCTCAAATGTAGTACACAAGTGCTTATTTGAAATACGGGTTATAAAAGGCATGTTAAGATCTGTTATGATTTTACAATTATCACTGAGCGGGCTGCTCAGTGAGGCAGTGGGCAGCCTTGCTGCCAGCAAGAAGGTTCTGGGTTTGATTCCCGGCCCGGGGTCTTTCATGGAGTTTGCATGTTCTCCCAGAGCATGCGTGGGTTCTCTCCGGGTACTCAGGCTACCTCCGACAGTCCAAAAACATGACTGTTAGGTTAATTGACTTCTCTTAATTCTCCTTAGGTGAGTGTGTGAATGGACTGGTGACCTGTCCAGGGTGTACTCCGCCTCTCACAGCTGGAGATAGAGACCAGCGACCCCTCATGACCCCACTTGGGATTAAGCATGTCAGAAAAAAAAAATGGATGGATACATTCAAAGCTAGTTAGCTAATTATCACTCATGCATTTTTGCATAACTTATAAAAAAGAAATATACGTAGTGATAATTTTTTTTTCAGCTGTCTGTTACAAAGGTATATATGGAGTTTTGCATGGAATAAACAAAAATGTAATAGGAGTTTAACAAGTAATTATAGGCCGGAACCCATTGTTCTTTGTTATAGCGCCCCCAAGATCTTGAGGATCAGAATATTTCGATTAGTGTGAGTAGTGGTGCACATTTTGTACTTGGATACCTGATTCAGTTGATTCATTCCAAAATGCGATTTAGCAGAGAATAATAATAATAATGGAAAAACACAAGAAGAACATTAGGGTTCTCTGCTCACAGAGCATATGAAATACTATGCCTTGCATAGCCCGTACTTTCTGCCCGGTGATATTATACAGTGCAGTTAGGGTCAGGGTATCTGGGGGAATTGGTTTTCCTTGATACACTACACTCTTTCATTCACCCTCAACTTTGTTTGATGCTCTGCTGCAGTGAGATGACATGATTTTGAGGACAGAACAAAAGCCTTCTGTGTGTGAACAGATCTTTTTAGCTTGTTGTCACAGGGGGTACCTCTCTGTTTTGTATCTACAAAAACTGTGGAACTAGTGTCATGCTCTTTTAAACTTAATTTGATCCAATTAATGCATACTGTTTAATCTGGTAAGTCCCAAGGGTTTCAGAGGCAATTTCTATTTGAAAATATACAACTGAAATGCCATTTCACAATGCAGGGGAAGAATGAAGAATAGCCATGAATGTTGACTACGTTCATAGTTAAACAACAGCAAACACCTAAAAAAGACATGTGAATCAGTTGGGAAAAACCTGCCATGCAGCTTATCCTTGTCAGAGATTGGGGCTTTGGGTAGGTTTGTTGTTAATCCTCTGGTGTTTCAGACTTCCCACCTGAGAGCGCTTAGAAGGTGTGGCTGGGCGTGACCTGTTAGCTGCAGGTAAGTATCCACACAGATATGGATCATTAGCCTCATCACCTGAGAGGTAGAGGAAGAGCAGATGCACTTGTCATTGATAATAACTGTAAAGGTGAGAATATACACAAAATAATATATTTTTTTCTCAGTCTTATCAAAGCTCTCCCAAAATAAACAGTGATATACAACCTGCGTCGTCTTTTTAATAGAATAGAATAGAAAATCCCTTTATTGCCCCACAATGGGGAAATTCTGGTGTTTACGGCAGAAATAATGGTCACATAAATGTGGACCTTAGAAAAATGTATAGAAATAACATAATAGTGAAGAGCCAAAAGATAAACAAGAAAATACTGTACTGTAAAATGTTTTAACAATATAAAACTGTGCACCTGGAGAATAAATAACCAATGTACAGCTATGGAAAGTTTTACAGTAATGGATATTTGAAAATAGCAGCAACATCAGAGATGTGCACAATGACAGCAGCATGTTATCTAACTGACTTATATAGAAACTGTGCATACCAAGCATGAATTTAAAAACTTATAGATGTTGTTGGGAACAGTCATCTTCAATAAGTCTTACAGCTGCTGGGAGGAAGGATCTGTGATAACGCTTCCCGGCGCATTTAAGGTTCAGCAGTCTGGCACTGAAGGAGCTCTCCAGTTTTGCAACAGCTTCATGCATGTGGTGGGGAACATTATCCAACAGAGATGTTAATTTTAGTTAGGATCCTCTTGTTTCCCTCCTCCACTGAGTCCAGAGGGCATCAAATCACAGAGCTGCCCTTCCTGATCAGTTTATCCAGCTGCTTTTTCTCAGCTACAGATAAACCACTGCTCCAACAGACAGCTCATTAGAAGATGGCTGATGCCACAACAGAATAATAGAAGATCTTTAGGAGCGCCCCCTGCACTCCTGACCTCTGACCTTTTGCATACAGAGCCTCAGTGCTTTGAGTCTGGTGCAGTTTGTAAGTCAGGTGAACACCTAGGTACTTATAAGAGTCCATTATTGTATTGTAATGTACATTCCCTGGATGGGATGTTCACTGGTGTCAGTCGGGTGGATCTTCTTTTGCGAAAGTCCTTGGTTTCCCCTGTATTAATTAGAAGGTGGTTCTGCTGGCACCAGACCCTGAAGTTCTGGTTCCACTATCTGTACTCTGAGTTGTCCCCACATGTGATGACACTAACTATGGCAGAATCATCAGGGAAGTTTTGGAGGTGGCAGCATAGGGAGGTGGAGTTGGGGACGAGACCAAGAGCCCACTCATCTCTGGACCAGACGCCTGGTCGTCCTTTCAAATGTGGTCAGGAAATACTCAATGTCATCATCCACAGATAAGAGAGGAGATTTTGGTTCAATTATGGACCTGGAACCATGAGGAACCTAGACATCACCAACATCTGAATCATCTTCATGCACTCCAGGTGCTGCAGGGAGAGGTGGTGCTTCAGGATGTTCAGGTTTATAAAACACAGCATTTACTAGCAGCTAAAGTAGTTGAAATTTGTGCTGCATGCTTTTCCATTTCTGCTCCTGGTGAGAGAAACCTTTCTCTATCTTCTGGTCTCTATCTGCTTGAGACTGCAAAAGAGATTTAACCAACACGGCCAGTTGAGTACCTTGTCTCCCTGTCAAGCAGCTTGCGACTCAAAAACACCACAGGCCTTCTTTAACCATCCACCTCTTGTTGAAGGACCGCACCAAGCCCCACCCCTTAAGCATCTGTTTGCAAGATTAATGGTTTACTGAAGCTTTGGAGAGCCCAGAACAAAAGGCTACATGCTAACTGTTAAAATACAAAATAAATATTCAATAAATATTTTAAAAACCTTGTTGGACCAGATTATGTCTCTCCATCCACCTTGAAGCACTGTGCTTATTAGCTTTCTCCATTGTTCACAGGCATTTTAAACACCTCACTGGCAACATGTCACGTGCCAACCGGCTTCAAATCCTTCACTATTATCCCTTTTCTCAAGGAGCCAAGGTCCACAGGACTTAATGACTTTAGCCCAGTCACCCTGACCTCTGTGGTTATGAAGTTCTTTGAGAGCCTTGTGCTTTCACACCTGAAAGAGATCACTGACCCCCTCCTGGACCCTACAGTTTGCCTATATTGCCAAAAGGTCTGCAGATGACGCTGTCAAATTGGCCCCTCACTACATCCTGTTTGTGGATTTCATCTCTGCTTTCAATACAATCATCCCAGCTCTGCTTTTGGAGAAGCTTTCTCAGATGAGTGTGCCTAACTCCACCTGCAGGTGGATTACAGACTTCCTGTCTGACATGAAGCAGCACGGGAAGCTGGGAAAACATGTCTCAGACTCACAGCTTATTAGCACTAGTTCCCCCCAGGGCTTTGTTCTTCCTCCTATGCTCTTCTCCCTGTACACCAACAGCTGAACCTCAGGTCATCAGTCTGTCAAGCTTTTGAGATTCGCAGACGCCTACAGGTGGGAGGTTGACCATGTGACAACCTGATGCAGGGAGAACAACCTGGAGCTTAATGCTCTAAAAACAATGGAGATGATTGTGCAGCGCCAGCTATCCCCATCATCCCCCATCATCCTCAGTGACTCCACTGTGGAGTCTTTCTGCTTCCTGGGAACTTTTCCAAGGACCTAACGTGGGAGCTGAACATCAAATCCCTCACCAAGAAAGCCCAGCTGAAGATGTACTTCCTGCAGCAGCTGAAAAAATTCAACCAGCCAAGGACAATGATGGTGCACTTCTACTCCTCAATCACTGAGTCCATCCTCTCCTCCTCCATCATCATCTGGTACGATGGTGCCACTGCCAAGGACAAGGGCAGACTGCAGCGTGTCAGCCGGTCTGCAGAAAAGGCGATTGCCTGCAATCTTTCATCTCTCCAGGATCTGTACGCCTTCAGGACTCTGACATGTGCAGGGAAAATTGTGGCTGATCTATCGCAATCCAGCCACGAACTGTTTTAGACACTTTGGCAGGAGGCTGCAGTCCATCAGGAACAAAACCTCATTCCACAACAACAGTTTCTTCCCATCCACTACCAGCCTTATCAACAAGACACTGAGACTGCCTCTCTCCCTCCCCTGTTCACGACCTACAAGCTACACCAAAGTAGCATTTCCAGACCTCCTGTGTAACCATAACACATAATCTACTTAATATATGGTATATAGTTAAATACTATATAGTGTATATAGTATATTGTATGTTTTATATTGTTAATTGTATTGACTGATTTGTAATGGCTCTGTAAATATTGTAAATAGTTAATGCATTTGTTACCTCAAGGCTGGACTGTTGTAATTCTTTATTATAGGGAAGTCCACAAAATGTAGTTAAAAGCCTCCAGATGATCAAAAATGCTGCAGCCAGAGTTCTGATGAAAATTTAAAAGAGAGATCATATCGATCCTACTTTAGCTTCTCTTCAGTGGCATCCTGTTAAATCCAGGATAGAATTTAAAATCCTCCTTCTCAGATATAAAGCCTTTAATGGCCAAGCTCCATCTTACATCAAGGATACGATTGTTCTTTATGTTACTAACAGAGCACTTTGCTCTCATTCTGCAGGTTTACTAGTGGTAATTTCTAAAAGTAGAATGGGAGGCAGATCTTTTAGTTATTAATGTCCACTACTGTGGAAATAAACAACCAGTTTTAGTCCGTGAGGCAGACACCCTGTCTACTTTTAAGGGTAGGCTTAAAACTTTCCTTTTTGATAAAGCTTATAGTTTGAGTGGCCCAGGTTATCTTGAGCTATCTCTATAGTTATGCTGCTATAGGCTTAGACTGCTGGAGGACATAGGGACCCCTTTTTCCTTATTTTGCTTCATTCTATCTCTATTCTACCTTTCTGCAGAACTGATCTGTGCCTTTGCCATCATCACCTTTGTTTATAGATGTTCGAGCTTGACCTAATTTTCCATGTAGTCCTACGTTTCTGACTGCTACTAACTGTATGTGTTCTCATCGTCCACTGACATGCGAGCTGGCTCTGAGCTCATCTGCCTTGCTGGATGTTTCCTGAATGGGGCCGCCTGTGGAGCTGATTTAGAGTTACCCTTTGTATCTTTGGTTCTTTTTGTATGGCCATTTGCCGACCCCAGTCGGCCTCGGCAAATGGCCGCTCACAATCAGCCTGGTTCTGCTAAAGGTTTTTTTCCTGTTGAAATGTAGTTTTTTCTCTGACCGTCACTACAAGCATGCTTGGTGTGAGTGATTGCCTTCTAGCCAGTGAGTTGATACAATCAACTGTTTTTCCTAAGATAGAAAACTTTGAATCAATTTGACAGTATAATCTGGTTGATTTGTCTCTGTAAAGTGTTCAAGAGCAAAAGTCTTACAAGGTCACCATCTTGTGCCAACCCTCACCATGACACTTACCCTACTCTCCACTGAATGCTCTTACATCGCCCCTCAATCCATCTTCTTTCGCCATTCATTCTCCCTTGGCCTCTCCCTGATATCTTGGGCATGCAGCAGGCTCAAAAACAATCCAAAAGGCTAAATAGTTATATATATTTATGATATATTTATATAATATATATGAATATTTTGAATGAAAAACCTTTTCTCATATTTTATCCAAGCATTGATAGAAGTGGGGCTCTAACCTTCAATATGCTCTTTAGGATAAGGCAACGCAGTCTAACCCTTAAAATTCTTTTAGAATCCAGCCAATGTAATGCAATCTTAACACACATGAATGTTTTGAAATATGCTTGTTATGGGGCAACTGGGTCAAGCAAAAGAAAATGTTATCTGCTGATCGTCAGACATCCCAGCTTTTTTTTAGTATTGAACTCAACATCAAGGTTTAATTTCTCAGACATCCCAGTTTTTCTCAAACCTGTTGTCAACTCGTGGAAGGCCCCAGGCCGAGACAGCATTACTGGAATGGGTGTTCAAGGAGTGTGCAGGTAAGCTGGCTGGCTTGTGTCCTCGCAGACATTTTTAACACCTCACTGGACCAATCCACAGTGCCAGCATGCTTTAAGTCTGCCTCCAACATTCCAGTCCCAAAGAGGCCTCAAGTCACGTCATTTAATGACCACCGGACTGTTGCACTGACTCCCATCATGATGAAATGCTTTGAAAGTCCGGGTTGGACAGACACCTCAGATGTCATCACCCTGAGCACAGACTCCCCTCAGAACTGCATTCCGAGCCTTGTACTGTTCACTCTGATGACACACAAATGCTTCCCCAGGTTCACCACCAATCACATTGTGAAGTTTGCAGACCACACTACAGTGGTGGAGGCAAAAGAGATCATTCTTGACTTCAGGAATAACTGGCCTAACCACGGTCCACTGCTCATCAACAACTAAGCTGTGGAGGTGCTCAGTAGCCTGAAATTCCTGGGTGTACACATCACAGACAATGTCACCTGTCACGTTACTGGTCAAAATGGCACAGAAGCACTTGTACTTCCTGCGGAGGATTAGCAGAGCCCCCACCCATCCTCACAACCTTTTACGGAAGCATCATAGAGAGCGTTCTGACTACCTGTCTCACTGGGTGGTGTGGAGGCTGCATCGCCTCAAACTGGAAGAACATGAGAAGAGTGGTAAGAACAGCAGAGAGTGTGTGCCTCTTCCCTTCATTAAAGACATTTCATTTCAGTGCTGCGTGTCCCGAGCCCATAACATCATCAGTGACCCCTCACACCCCCCAACATGGACTGTTCTCCCTGCTGCCCTCTGGAAAGAGGATTTGAGCATCCACTGCAGGTCCAGCAGGTTCTGCAACAGCTTTTTCCCCACTGCCGTCAGACAGTTGAACTGTTGAATTCTGAGCTGGACTCTGCATCGCTACCAACGTGGCTGAACTTTTATAATCCTTTTAAATAACACAAAGCTCAATGTTCTTCTGCATTTTGAACTATATTTATTTTGCTCTGCATTGAACCTTTCCATTTTTATGCCTTTTTGCACCATTATTATTAAACTGATTTCTTTTCTCCAACACTGTTTACATTCTCGAAATAATACCTCGAAGAGAAAAGAAATACAAAGTTCTGAAAGGAGTTTCAGCAGCATATTGCTGCTTAAAACTCTTCTAATGGTAAGGCATCCATTCACTTCACTTCATGGCACCATCTTGGTGATGTTCCATCCATTTTCCGTCACGCTTTATCACTGCTGGGGTGGCGAGGGGAGCTGGTCCAGCTGTCTACGGGCAAGTGGTGGGGTACACCCTGGACAGGTAGCCAGTCCATCGCAGGGCAACACAGAGACAAACAGGACAAACAACCATTCACACACACACCAAAGGACAATTTAGAGTGGAGTGTGGGAGGAAGCCGGAGTAGGCGGAGATAACCCTCGCATGCTCAGGGAGAACATGCAAATTCCATGCAGAAAGACCCCGGGCCGGGAATCGGCAACCTGCAAGGCAGCAGTGCTACACACTGCTCCGGTTGTGCAGTAACAGCATAGCTCTTGGCTATGTTGTATTACGGTACACAAAATGTGGAATGTTTAGGTTTGGGTCTGTCCATACATGAACACATAACTATATGTCAGACTCCATAACCTGCCCATTCCATTTACACTGCTGTATTGCACACTGCTCTATTTGCACTACCTTGTACATTTCACTTTTTATACTTTTTATATATATATATTTTTTTTCATCCATATTTTTATCCTAAGTGTATATATTAGAATATTTTTTGCATGCCTTATACCCCAGGGTTTTTAGAGATTTTTATAATTTTATTTACCTATTTCATATTATATGTTTCATGTTGCACGATTGTACCATAAAAAATTCCTAGTTGTGAACTCCTTCACTAACAATGGCAATAAACCCGATTCTGATTCTGATTCTGAAATTAGAGATTCACCATAAACATTGTTATCTTTATATGTTGTAAGAGAGAGAGTTGTTTTGTTTATTTCTTTAGATCCCTATTATCCCTATTATAAGAATAGCCACTGAAAACAGTGGCTATTCTTCCTGGGGTCTTAACATTTTTACAGATATTACATCAAACTATAAATATGTATATATAACATACACACAGATACACACATGTATGAGCTATTCTATGTACAAAACATTACCAATCGATGCATATTATGTAAATTACAAAACATTTTAGTTACTAGTGCTCATTATGAATTAATAATTCAATAAACATTACAGTCACTCCAAAGTAAATATATAAAGTCTAAGCCTTTTGGAAAAGCTAACATAGTACATCTCTGAAATCAAGAATTGCGGGAGTGAGTTCCACGCCACCATCGCCCTATAACACGATGTTCTCTGAAGCTGATTTGTTTGACAGGCAGGTAAACAAAAACGTCTTTCACTTGATTGACGAGTGAAATAATTATGAATGTCATCAAAAAGTCAACATATTATTAATAATTTCAGGTGCTTTTGTAATACAGTAAATACATTTTTTAAGAATGTAATTAAATAATATTTTATTCTGCTCCTTACAAGCAGCCATGCTAACTGATTGGGCATGTCTCTAATACTTGTTCAAAAGAACAGTTTAGAACAAGCTGAGCTGCTTTATTTTGTACAACTTGAAATTTGTTGAGGTAATTTTCTGTCATTGTTGCCCAATTGCCCAAGAGTAGTCAAGATGACACAAAACTATTGATTCCACCAAAGTTTTCTGTATTTGAATTGGTATGCATTTTCTACAGTACCGAACTGCTGCCATACTCCTGCCCATATTATTCAGTATTTGTATCATCTGAGCATTACAAGTTAGCCTGCTCTCCACAGTCACGCCAAGCAATTTGGCCTCAGCCACTTGTTCAATGACTGAACCACTAACAACCAAGTTAAGAGTAGCTGAGCCTTTTAAAAGATGATTAAATCCCAACACCATTTGCTCTTTGCAGAATTTATAACCAACTTATTTTCTTTGAACAAATTCTCAATAAATTTTAGTTCATTATTTAATATCATATTAAGTCTGGTAAAGTTGTAGTCAGACACATAAAGAGTTGAGTCATCTGTATATAAAGCAATAGTGGCAAACTCCAAAAATAAAAGACAAGTCATTTGTAAAATTGGAAATAACAATGGCCAAAGGGAACTGCCTTGAGGCACCCCACGGTGCATAACCTTTGTCTCAGAATAACTACCATTAAAAAGTACATTAAACTCCTTCTTAGTAAGATAGCTATAGATCCATTGGATTGCACATCTTTCAATCACCTTAACTTACTTACTTAACTTTTCCAATAACAAATTATGATGAATTAAATCAAATGCTGCACTCAGATCTAGCAGTACAGTCCCAACAAATTTTCTGTCGTCAATTTCATGCAACCAATTATCCACCATCTGAACTAAGGCAGTCATTGTGGAGTGCCCTTTCTTATAGGCATGTTAATAGGGTGAATTCAACCCATTTACAGAGAAATATAAATTAATTTGATCATAAACTATTTTCTCCATAAGCTTACTCAAAATTGAAAGAATACTTATAGGTCTGCTATTTTACCCTGAAAAAGGTTCTTTATTGTTTTTTTGGTGATGAAACAATTTTAGCTTTTTTCCAATTAGTAGGAAAAACACATTTCTCTAAACTTGTGTGATGAAGGGATGACAGACAGTCTAGAAATGTACAGCACACGTGTGTGCATGTATTAAGAGGAGATCTTGCAAAATGATGTGTCATGTTGAACCTCTTTACAATTTAACTGTGTAATCATGCGAAACACAAATGTCTAGTTGTCTAATCAACCTCTTTCGTACTTATGCAAGTTTGAGTATCTTACTACTTCTCTATAATGGAAGGCACAAGGAAATGATTCCAATGAATATCAAATACACATGTGAATATTTGATATTTTAGTTTTTCCAAAGGTTTAATTCTAATTTAGATCTCTATACTACTATCTTGCACCAAGTACACTGAATTTTTAAAACTGTCTGAGATAATAACAAATATTCAGCTTTTAGTGCTTACCTCTGGTGTATATTGAAAATGATGTTGTAAGTCTACAATTAGTTTACCAGGAGTGAACTTATATATACCTTAAACTTATATATAGCTTTAATATAGCTTATATATATATAGCTTATATATATATATATTTTTTTTTTTTTTATTAGACTTGAAACTGGAGTTTAAAGTATAATGACAGTAACCTTCCAGGTTTAGTTTGTGAATTATAAACTTATAGTCTGTTAGGATTCCAGTCTGTGTGGTTTGTGTTTGTTTTTATTTTCCTTCCTCCACCAGGCAGCACCTGGTTCTGGTTGGCCTCCTCACACACCTGTGGAGGGTTACCTCATTAATGGAGTGCTCTTAAGCTGCTGATTGCCACTACCTCGACGCCAGAGTGTTTGTCAGTTTTGGGTACTCTAGCCAAGCTGAGTTTTGCTGAGTGAAACTGAGTTTTTGTCTACCTGAGTTTTAACCTTGCTGTTTTTGTCTTTACCTCTAGGCAGGAAGCCATCCTGTAAACTGGATGTTTCGGACCTTCTTTCCTCTGGAAGGATCTTCTGAGAATCAAGCTGAGCTGAGGATTCAAGTTTGTGGTTCTGATCAACCCTTTTCCCCAAGGACCGTTTGGGGCTTCTCTCTGAGCAGGGGATTCATCTCCACAACAAGCCGTTCAAGTACCGCAGGAAATCTATGTGGCAGTCAGCTTCTCCGTTCACCAACGTACAACCTCATTCTGTGTAAACCCTGTCCTCCCTCCATCGAACAAGACAAACACTGGAACATCACACACCGACTGTAGTCAATAAGAGACACCATTTTCTGGAAACGTGTGTCAGCTACCTATTTCTCCTCTTCAAGTTCAAGAATCAAATTGAGCCTGAACTAACTGCAGTGTCTTCCCCTCACTTTCCATTTCCGTTTGAACAGTGTTCAGAGCAATACTGGACTCATCTCATCTTTCTCAAAAAACCTGTTAAACTTTTCCCTGGTCTCTCTGTGTTGGTTTTCTGCATGTAGGTCAGAGCACTTAATAAAACCATGACATAGTCCACTAAAAAAAATAAATCATCTTTAAATTGTCCTGAAATAACCTATTAATAGCCCACCTTTAATGATGGCAAAGAGAAACGTGACACATTTATTTCAGCATTTTATTTGCATCCACTGAACAATTCCATTTAAATTCAAACCCCCATTCTAATTTTGGCAATGCAGTTTCAAGAACAGTCAATCGTACCAGCAGTGGAGTGTAAAACCGCAGAAGTATCTTCATTGTAGAAGCTTGCTTGTAGCTCTCATTGTTTCATTTGATTCTTCTGAAATTTTAAACATGATTGAAGGAACAGTAAACAACACACAAACAACATATCTTTTCTGTCTTTGACTTCTTGCAACTTGACAATCATCTAACATCTTTGTCAAACTTAGGCTGCTGATCATTGTTTTTAAAGGTATTGTGGAGGATTTTTTTTAAAAGACCTGCCTTTTTCAAAAAAAAGTATGCACATGCAAAATCCTGTACCCAATCCTGAGAGGGAACCCCTATTAAATGCACAAGAGAGCATGCATTAGCCCATTTCTCCTTGTGCATGGTGGCTGCCGACTGCTCCCTAAGGGGACGGGTTAAGTGCAGAGGCATTTGACCCATCCCCTATTATGCCTATGGCAACAGCAAAACACTGTGACAGCAAATCCTACAATGCATTGCGAGGAGAGCTCTCCGTGTGAAGCATTCCGGGATATATCCGCCTCTTTTCAGGCCTTTCTTCCCTTCTCATACACTTCAAAGACACTTTTTCTCTTACAACCCCTGACAAGTTTCAAAGAACTGTGAAACCGTTGCTCACCAGAATGATTGACAATTAGTAGGACCACTTATTTAGATAATCCACTTGGAAATAAAAGATTGTCCTCTATGCCTTTAAGACATATATTTTTGCTTATGTTGGGGGGGGTTATTCATTCACTCTGTTCTTCTAATCTTCAAATGGTGGTAATTTGTGGCTGATCAAAACTTGGCTGTGCATTACTGTCACCAAATTGCATTATTTACATTTGATCATTAATTGATTACATTAATTACATTATTACCATATTAAATCCATAAGAAAGTGATTAAAACATTTGATTTAGCTATAGTCATACCACCACAAATCAAATGTTTTAGTGAAGACCACCTATGCCAATTTACTTATTGAACATCAATTTCAAAAGCACCTATATTATTGTAATAGTTGTAAATTTCAAAACTAACAGATTTATGATGTCTAAAAACATTTTAAACATTTTTTTATATGTCTGTGTTTGTTAATAACTTGGTAAATTACCAATCAAGTTAAACTACACCATAACCCTCTTATACAATTTACACTAAAGCAGATCTGCAAAAGAACATAAGATATGATTTAAAACCAGAGTGGAATAAATATACCATAAAAAAGTAGCATGTGTAAAAATGTACTATTAATGTGCTAATATTGGTTTAACGTTTAATTAAAACTGTAAAATAAACTTTCATTATACTTTCTAGTAAACGCAAAGTATAGGTACAGTAGCATGCATTTTAAGTATTTCACTGATAACAAAATTAGAGTTAACTGAAAATTTATTTTAGGATGTTTTAATTTAAAATTAGTATGCACTACCTTTGAGTAAGGGTTATATAGAAGTCAATCAGTGTTCTAAAAGCTAATATTCCACCTCCTATTGTTAGCTGATGTCATCTACAATGTTTGAAAGTGATGTCTTAAACTCTTAGGATTTCATAAAGTCCAATATAAAGTCACTTATTAATTTTGTGATTCTAGTCTAATTCAATTTGAAGTAAACATGGCTGTAGGGTGAGGCATCTATCTCACTGTAGCACTGAAAGTGCTGTGATGTAAACAATTTACATTTTGGGATTGGAGGGGGCGCACCTAAGATCAGGATCTTGAATTCTGTGCCACATGGTATACATGTTGCCTGAGAGCATTCTGTGAACAACAAGCATTTCTTTATAGAAGCAAGGATTAAGCTCATCAACATTTTTTCCTTTAACATTTAGTCCAAATGGTCTCACCCCAATATGATGCTCTGGACGTAGCCCTGCCTTAGCTAAGCACATTCCCATGTAAGCATCATCGATGGGAATAAGGGGGACGGAGTGTGACATGTTGTATATGATCAAAGCTGTGTAGCCAGACAGAAGGTAGCCACCACCACTACAGTAATCAGGATATATATTTGGCCTGTAGAGCTCTTCTGGAACAAAATATCTACTGTGTGGATGGCGAATGGGATCCATTTGGGGCATGACATTGCCAGCAAAAAGGTGCCTCCTTCCACCATTACGTTTAAAGTGTTGGAGATACACTACCATGTTGTCTGTGTTGGCAAAGACATCATCATCACCATTAAATAGAAACTGGGTGTTTGGGCAGTTTTTCTCGAACCACTCCAAAAACAGTGTCTGCTTTAACGTGAGGTTGGAAAACGTGTCTTTGAAATCCCACTGGAGAATGTCATTGTACTTCCTTTGCTCCAGCTGTAGAAGCTTGTTCAGTCTCTCCTTTTCATATCCGGTACCCATTGTTCCTGAGATAAAGATTCTTCGGATCCACACTCCATTAGACAATCTCTCCTCGGCCCAGGTCTTGCGCAACACCTCTCTCCTGTCATAGTTGACAGCAGGACTTTTAATGACCAGTAAAAGGAAAACATCAGATGATCCATAAGCTCCACCGCATTTGTTAGGGATGTCGAGTATCATTGGAAAATGCCGACAGTGGTGGTAATAGAGAATGTCTTTAGAAATTGGAGGAAATGAGTGGAAGTCCTTGACCTGTTCAGCCGATGTGTTTATTACACATTTTGGAAAACGGTCAACATGTGGGAAAGTTCTGCCTAAGGACTTTAATTGAATTTGATAGTTTCTGACATCAACTTGAAGAATGGTGGAGTCTGAGTCAGAGACGTCTTCAGAAGAATAAGACAGAATCACCAAGACAATAGTTAGCACCATTAAAGAGGTTATTATAGAGACTCTCTGAAAGTGCCTTCTGGAAGTCCTGTGAAAACAAAAGAAGACATTTTATTAAGGTTAGGGCAATGGAGGCTATTTATAAAGTATATCTTGCAGTAGTTTTAGTTTATAATTGTGTGTACATTTACATCATATCAGCTTTTTTATGCTGTTGTCCAATATATGTAATTATTCTTTTAGTTTAATTTAATGAAATAAATGCCATAAAGGTGGAAAAAACATGGGGAAGGTATTTGTAATGGTCTAATCATTTTAGTTAAGAGAAAAACTAAACTTAATAATCAACCTCGGGCTTCTCAAAAGCTACATGCTAATAAGTCAGATGATGCTATTTCATTCCAACAACCGGTTTCAGAAGTGTTAAGAAAAAGACAAAAACAGTTCTAGCATTTAGTCAGAACAACCTAAACAAGTTTACTGTCATTCCTTCATTATAAAGGGCTGATAGGAATTTCTTTATTTTAAGAAATTCCTTACTGTCAGTGAAACTGCATCAGGCATTCTTAATCAGAAATCTCTGTTAACTCCAGTTACAATAGCTACAAATCAGGGTTTCTTATCCGTGTCTTTCTATGAGAACAAACATGCAGTAGATAAGTAAACTCTTGAAATATACGCCTTTATCTAAAAAGCAGGAGCTGTTTAAATTAAAATTTTAACCAGAAAACAATTATTTAAGCATCTCCAGGGAAAAAAATAGAAGTTCAGAATGATCGGATTTACAGTATTTGTATTAGTGTTCAAAGACATTTTTTTTCACTTTTTACTTGATCTGACACTATTAATAAAGTTTCACCTATAAACCCCAAAGTAAGCGGTTGTGAATAAAGCATTATTCAAATGATTGCTCCACCATAACCTTAATACGTTATTAACTTTATAATAAAATATAATGTGAAGTTCAATTTCAGTTTAATTTAAATCCACACCTTTCTTAAACATTTTTAAAAAGTAATAAAAATATTAAAAACAATTCTCAGACTTACATTCAAAAAGTACAAGTAAATCTAAAATGACTGTAATAAAGAAATATGAAGTAATTACCCGAACATTTTGTTAGATCTGTGTTTCTTGGTCTTGCAGGCAATGGAGGTGCAGAGCAGATTATGTCTGTGACAAGCAGGGTGTTTGATTTTAAAACGGAACTATTTTTTTTTCGTGAAGGTTTGTTTTTTTTTGCCAGGCTGCCAAACCCCTGACAGGTTAGGGTTAGGTTAGGTCTTGTTTGTTAAAGGTGATTTCAGCAAATTTAATAGGTAAATATATGCCTCTTTTGGCCCTTTTTTATTCACTTATTGGGAGAGCAACTTGGGTCAGATTATCTGGGTATAATGTTTTCCATGATTCACTGCGCTCTTTCACTCTCCTGGCAACCTTGTTGAAGCTCTGCTGCAGTGAGATAACATCATTTTGAAGATGGAACGAAAAATCTGTGGAGGATTTTATTTCAGCTTGTTGTCAGAGGAGGCACCTACTGTATCTACAAAAACTTTGGAACTTGTGTCATGCTCTTTTAAATTAAATTTTACGCAATTGATGCATAATATTTAACCTGGTAAGTCCCAAGGGTTTCAGAGGAAATTTCTACTTAAAAATACACAACTGATTTAAGAATAGCAACATATTTATTAGGTCCACAACAAACATTTGGGTACCATTGTGTAAAGAGACCGCACCTGTTGGCAGTCAGACGCCACTGACTCTTTCCTGGTTCCTTTACAGCAGAACTGATCACACAGTAAATAATCATTCTCTACAGCTGACTCTGAAAGATGACTAAAGGACATTTATTTAATTAAAGCAAAGAATTGGTTTCTGAGATCAACATTGAGAGGCTTGCGATTTGGCTGCAGGATGATGTAGATGGCAGCACTGTTACCTTGCAGCAAGATTTTTCCGGGTTCAATTCCCAGCCCAGGGTCTTTCTACGTGGAGTGTGCATGTTCTTTCCGTGCATAAATGGGTTCTCTGTGGGTATTCCAAATACAAACATTAGGTTTATTGACATCTCTAAATTGTGTGTGTGCGTTGTTACATGTCTGTGTGTGTCTTTTTGTAGCCCTGCGACAGACTGGCAACCTGTCCAGGTTGTACTCCGCCTTATGCCAGCAGACTGCCGGAGAAAGACAATGACCCCACCACGACTCAAACAGAATAAGCGGGAGAACATTGATGGGGCTTGTCATTTAACATTGCGGGGGAATAATGACGAATAGCCATGAATGTTGACTAGGTTCATAGTGAAAAATTAGGCATACACTTAAAAAGGGCTAACATTTGAATCAGTTGGGGAAAATGTGCCAATCCATCTAATCTGTGTCATAGATTGGGTAGGTTTGTTGTTGATCCTTTTCAGACTTACCACCAGAGAGCACTTAGAAGGTGTGGCTGGGCTGGACCTATTTGCTGCAGGTAAGTATCCACTCATTAGCCTCATCACCTGAGAGGTAGAGGAGTAGATGCAGTTGTCATTCTTCCGTGACGTGTTTTCTCTTATGGTAAGGTTTGACCCTCCCTGAGCCTCTGAAAAACCTTCTGTTCCCCTGTTCTTTTTTGGATGTTCATTCAAGTAATTCCTCTGACAGTCTTTCTGTATGATTATCAAGCCATTTTACTCACCTCTCTCGCGAAAGTCCTCCCTCTTACAAGTTCCTGTTCTCCCACAATTCTACACTAATTCAGATACTTGTTTGAAGATAAACTTTATTAATCTGATGAATTGGTCTGTTTTTTTTGCATGTGGGTCAGAAATATAAACAAGACCATGACAACCTGTTCTTGAGTATGTCACAGAAATTGCTTCAGAAATTGTGTCTTTAGAATAGAATAGAATTTAACTTTATTGTCATTACACATTCACAAGTACAAAGCAACAAAATGTAGTTTGCATCTATTTAGAAGTGCTATATAGGATATAAGTATTTATTTATCTGTACAGAAAGTATGTATGTATGTATGTCCTATAAATGGTATATACAAACAGAGAGTAATTGTAAGAGGCTATAAAATAAATAGATATGGAAGCTAAATACAGATTATACAGGAAAGTTAGGATATGGATTATATATACAGTACATAATGAAGATGATTACTCTATAGCCGGACAAAGTGTCATAATTAGATAAACTACTTGGGAAAATGTTAGTTCTGACACACAACAGGCAGGTAATATACCCTAGTATAATAGACTCACACACCATTAATAATAATAATTCTAACAAAACCGTATAAAATACCTTAAGCATCTTTGCATACTTCAAGATAACTTTATTTCCCAGTCAGGTTATTCTCTCCCATGTTCCCTTTTACGCTGTAATCCATCTGATAACTGGATTTCAAGCTACCCAACCTCCGCTGCACAGCGGCAGGAATGATTTTAGTTTGTTTCTTCTGACCTACTTTGGTACTGATGACCATGGTTGGTCAATGGACAGTTTTGGCCACAGTTTGTTCATGGTAGAGCATATACATGCGCACCATTGCACATATGTTCTATAGCATGAGGTGGAATACAGAAAAGAGTCCACCTGTAATCTGACTGTGCAATATTTTGTCAGCACTCCACATCTAAAACAATCCAATGGTGTGTGCGGGTGCATACAGGCTATCTCTTGCAGACCTACAGAAGAGTTTTTTTTTTTGTTTTTTTTTATTGCAAAGCAGACATCTGTACACTTATTTTTTGTATCTGATTCAACAAGTTTCATAATCTCTGAAGATAAGGTAGGGACAGTTGGCTGCTCTTCTCGCTCTGCTCCTGTCTCCTCCTCCATCCTGTGTGTGTGGCTCTGTGTGTGTGCATGTATCTGTGTGTGTCATTCTTTGAGTTCCACTACAGTACGCATGCGCATGTTTCGTAGATACAGACAGTAGAGGCAGAATAGAGGCTCATGCGTGAATGTCCAACAAATAACTCTGATTGTTGTTTCAAAATAGAAAACCTGGCTTAATTTCTTAGTTATGCCCTGGATTTTATAGCGTTTGTGGACGCTACGTCGCTACTTGATCAAAGCAATAACATCACTACAGGAAAGTTACTTGATAAATAAAGCAGCAACGCTACGGTCAAGCTACTGGAACATGTAGTTAAACTAATAGCTTCGCTACATGTAGGCGCTACTGCCCATCACTGACAACAATAGTGAAAACAATAAAAATATGATAATATAAAGCAATAGGAATAGTTTTTGTGAATATTAGTAGAAGTGATCATAGTAGTATTAACAAACCAGTGCTAAAAAATTATCTGTGCTAGTTGCAGTTGTAGTAGTATTTGTATCACAGTCTATATAATAAATACTAGAAGTAACAGTTGTCATGTCTTGGCATGTCTGGGTTATTAGTTCATTCCTTTCACCTGATTAGCTCCGTCCAGTTTTCATCTGCCCTCATTTGATCCACCTTTTCCATCTCCTATTTATGCTGCCTGTTTCCAGACATCAGTGCCAGATAATTTGAGCCAAGTGTGAGAGTTATCTAGCCAAACCTGTTGTGTTTTGACAATGCCATAGCCTAAATATGTGATAGCTCAACTGTACCTCTGTAACAGTAGTCAGTTGTTAACTCACCACTCTACACTACACATTCATAGTCCTCCAAGGGTTTGGGTTTCTTTCTGACTCTACCTGTAGCTCTGAGTCTCTCCTTATGTCTTTGACTGTCTTTTCTATTTCTTCTGTTGGTGACTGACTAGTTTGACTTGTTGTAGAGCCATTCTATGTAGTGGTCATCTGTTTGGTCCCCGTCAGTCTGTGGATGATTCTTTTTCAATGAATTGGACCAGTCTATGTTTCTGAACCTTGTTTGTATCTAGAAAATAAACCATATAAGCAGGTGACAATAAAAAACAACAACAAAGAAATCCTTTCTTGCCTTTGGGAGGAAGCTTCTTTTTGTTTTGTTCATAAACCATACATTCAGAACCAAACTTTTTCATTTTGGATAGATCAAGTCTCTTTCCTGAAGAGGAAATATGGGTTTCCCCCTGTTGTCTTACAGTAATATCCTTTTCTCATAATTGCAGCTGTCCGGGCTGCAATGTATGCTAAATCAGCAGACATTGGACCATTTCAAAAAGGGTGCACCATTTCCACTCTGCAGTCCCATTTTGATTGATTGACTTTATTGATCTCACAATGGAGAAATGTACTTGTTACATCAGCTCAAATAGTCAAAAAAGACGAATGTGCAAAGAAGAAGAATGTTCATGGGATATATACAGTATATACAGTGCATCCACATATGACTGCTTTTTTTATTCTTATAGAAGGATCATTATAGCAGGTTATTGCACAGGGTGTTTACACAGGAATTTCTGTGAATGGATATTTATATTTGTTGTTATTGCCCTGGGGGTCAAATATAGAGAAACTGTTATTGCACAGGGTATCAACTGCTAAATTGCACATTATACATTTCACAAGTTATTGCCGTTGTAGTGTTACATTGTAGAGTCTGGTTGCAGAGGGTGGGGCACTCCGAGATGCGCAGGTGGGCAAGGATGAGGCTCTTCATGGTCTTCATCAGGTGGGAGGCCAGGGTGACTGGTCTAAAGTGGGCTGTTTCCTTGGCGTGTGGCATTTTGGGAACCTGTACCACACAGGAGGTCTTCCACAGAGAGGGAAACACCCCCAGGCAGAGGCTCAGGTTGTAGATGTAGCTGAGGACGTCGTAGAGCTCATCAGTAAAGTTCCTTTACAACCTTGGTGGAATCTCATCTGGTACAGGGCAGTGGCGGCTGGTGAAAAATATTTTTGGTGGGGCTGATATAGCCTAGTGTATGTCTCCAACTAATCCGGAATAAGAATTCAAATAAACAATTGGACAATACATACAGTTTAACAGTAATGA
>NW_015151955.1:87942-89925 GCF_000732505.1 Cyprinodon variegatus | reverse complement strand
TCTAGAGAGTAAAACTGACATTTATGAGTTAATTTCTAAAAATATATTTTACGTTTCTCTCTTCTTATCAGGGAGGGCGGTGCCCCAGCGCCCCCTATGGGCCGGCCGCCACTGGTACAGGGGCTTTTAAGGATGGGGAGAATAGTGCTCAGACCTTTCATGCTTTATAGCATTGTCTCTCAATAGTCACTGGTACTCCTCTGACACAAACTCTGTCCTATTGTCTGATCTTAGACAATATACTTTGCTGTAAGGTGCTGCATCTGCTAAGAACTGTTTAGTTGCCTTAATTGCTTCATTTTGCTTCTAAGGAAGTACACATAAATGGCACCAGAAAAATTATCTCTGAATGTTAAAGCATATTTACAGCCTTTAAATGACTCCACCGTTTGATCCTACGTTTTCAGATCAAAAGATGCATTGCATAAGTCCTCACTGCTTACATCTTTCACTATGACAATGTATACACACTACAGTCTGTCTTATGCCTTTATTTTACATGTTGTACCATCAAGAAGAACAATTTTGTTGTTATTCTACTCGAAGTTGGACCTTGCACCTTTTCGAAATAGCTGCATCCACAGAGAGGATGTTCTGTGAGTATCCTGCGATCAGGAGGAAATCTATGCGTTTGACATTCACCATGTTCCCGTTACAGTTGGTCAGTTCAGTCTGCACGTCCCCTTTCCTCAGGACGCTGCCAGTGATCCATGTCCCATCCGCTAACTACATAACATGGTTCTTGGCCTTGAATGTTTTGTCAAATCTGATGGTGTCCTCATTGGTCATGATGTGGGCATTGGCACCGCTGTCTAACAGTATACCTTGCTGCTGTGTGTCATGGGGTTGCCATTCACACACCTGGAGCAGGAACTTTTCATCTTCATTGTGGATTTATGTCTCTCTTAAACAGAATCTGTAATTTGTGTGCTGGTCGCTCTCGGTTGAAATTTCTCTTCTTTGTTTCTGCAGTCTCTTACCTTATGTCTAATTTCCTCACAAATAAAACATTGTTGTTAGAGTTTAACTAGAACTGGAAGTTATAGTTAATTAATAGGTCATTCAAATCAAGGGTAAAACTAATTACTTATTATCAGTTGACTGATTTGAACTGTAATTTACTTACTGACCAGGGTTTTTTAGCCTCTTACCTAAAAGGTTGAACATTCAGTTGTCTTTCACCAATTTAGTAATTTAGGCTATAGCTCTTAGTAATTTATTAATATTAATCACCAATCAAGCATGGCATGCTACTGAAAGAAGAGGGAATCCAGCCTGAGTGATAAATCGTTCACTGTGTAAAATAAACACAAAAGACTGCAAGTTAAAATACGATGGTACCTTTATTAGCTACAGTCACACAGTATTATATAAATAATAACTAAGCAGACACTAAACAGTACTGAAAAAAAATAAAATAAAAGAGGGCAAGAGGGGGAAAGGGGTTTGAAAGTCCATCTAAAGTCTGAGCTATGTTCGAAGTTTAAGGCTTAATGCATTTGAAAGTGTCCATTAACAATAGCGGCAGATAAATGTGAATAAACCCTTGTAGTGGTATAGAAATATATGTATTGCTATACAAATAGCTTTCAGGTGCGAGGTTCAGGTTGGGCAAAGTGGGCGTGGTATATAAGAAGCCGCTGCGCCCAATCGGACACACGTCTTCCTCAAGCTTTGGCTGTGACTCGCGTCTCAGGGACTGACAGTCGAAAGGCATGACATTAGGTGCATGCTGCTCTGATCTTGCTGGTAGGTTTCCCCTCTCTTTGCACTATTGCTGCTCATTCACAGAAGATCTAAAACAGGTGTGATCATAGGCAAAACGCTACTGTGCGGCTCTCCTCCTCATCGTCGGTTTGTGTGTGTGTGTGCGCATAGATGAGTTTGTCTGCATTGGGAGGTAAGAAGTAACGCTCATTGTTAGCGCCAATTTGTTGCAGTTTTGTTAAATAGTGACTAACTTTTACAGGTCTCCCCATATTA
>NW_015151955.1:83938-87520 GCF_000732505.1 Cyprinodon variegatus | reverse complement strand
GTCCTATGGTGGCCCCCTTCCGCCGGTAACCTCAGCTACTGTAGTTACTTTTCTTTTTTTTTTCTCTTTAGTGTTATAAAGAAATGGTTTTAAAAAGAATATTTTAAGAAGCCTCTAATAAAAAGCTGTTTGTACATTCTAAAATTGTTTCAGATGTCTTAATCCATGCATGAGCGAACTTGTGTGTCCTATCAAAAAGGGGAGTAATATTCCTTGGGTGAAATTCCCAAGGTGGCGTTGTGGAGCAATTTCATTTGCGTTCAGAAACTTATAATTTCCTGATTTCAATCTAGTCTTGCCACACCCTGATGAAGAGATGTTAACTGCAGTCAAACCGTGAAGTTTCATTCAGTTTTGTGGTTAAAAACAAATTACTCAGGAATGCGTTAAACTGCAATGAGGCTGAAATGGAAATGGGTTAGCTTAGCTGGTCCCAGGGGTTCTGGTCTGGACAGGTCCAACAAAAAAAAATAATAATAGAAAGGGTTATCCCATGATGTAGCCTCTATAACGTGTTCAGCTTGAGGTAGCTGGAGCTATGATGCTAGCCAGTTCACTGTGGCAGTTAGCTTCAGCAACACATGACTCATTCAGTCTGCAGTAAGCATTAGCATTCAGGCAAACTCTTAAAACCATCAGCAGTTGAATCAAAAAGTTTATTTTAAATAAAACACCAACACAACTATCTGTTCAACTTAGTTCACCCAAGCAGAGCACTTATTGAGCATCAAATGAAAAGGAGGGGGAGGGATGATGTTACTGTTTTGGTTCGGTGGAGTGAAGGCCTTCGGCTCGGTCCGGTTTTCTTAAGGCCCAGTCTTCAGTCCAGTCCGTTCATCCAACAGTAGCTCAAAAAGATTTGGATAAAGCAATATCTTATGCAATAATAAGAGGGAATTTTGCAAGGGGGTTAATTTCATAACTCACGGTAGCACGGGATGTCTCCCATTTAGCTACCATGGTTAGCTTGTAGCCACAGTCTCCAGCAGCACCTCCTTGGTGCTGCTCCGTTTCTCCGTCTCAGGTAGTCAAGGGTCTGGCGGCTTCTAACGGCTCTTCGGCGAACAGAGATTGGGGGACACGTGGTTCGGTGGTTAGGTTTAGGTTAGCACAGCTGGTTTAGCTTCTTTTTTGTCTCTGCTGCAGCAGGCTTCAGGAGACCCTGCATTCAACTCAATTTGAATAGTAGGAAGAGTAAAAACACTGCGTTCAGCTCCTTTTGAATCGCAGGAAAAAAGCAGTCTGACTCGGTCAAGTGAGCTCAGACTTCTACGGAGGGATTTGGTTGCTACTTAGCCTAGCCTTCAGCTGGGAAATGGTCAGACTAGCCTTTAGCGGCCCAGGGACACCGGCATAATAGGACGTTGACCAGGAAGTTACCTCTTTTAAAACCTCTGCCAGAGGGGTGTCTCTTTAGAGGGCAGTAGTTCCGGTTACATGAGCGGCACTTGATCATAAGACTATTATAGTGGGAAGACAGAGGTATATTCGAAGGTCACAATAGAAGAACACACCAAAACAGCTGCACTCATGGATAAATGGCTAAGACGTCCTTTTCCTCTGGATTCAGGAGAGGTTACAGCGGAGTCCAAGAAAGAAAAAAAGAGGCCAAATCTAAACCTCTGGGTTTAGTGAAGATTATCGTTTTTATGAATTCACTTCATGTTCTGCAGACCCACCGCAGCCCCAGGGCTTCTTTTGCGGAGAAATACTACCAAATATTTTAATGAAGCCAGTCCATTTACACCAGGACCAGAACACCAAACATGCAAGGAGCATTGGTAAAACAGAGACTTTTTACAAACAAAAGCTTTCAGAATTAAGTCAGTACTTAACAATAATAATGAAAGCCATGACTGTCTCAAGCAAAGCACTGGAGGTTTCTTACACTGTATCCCTGCCTCTGGCAAAATAAAAAAAGGCTTTACTCTATTGTTGAAGAGCTGCTTTTAACAACAGCGACTGTTATTGCTGAAATTATGATGGACAAAAAAAAAGCTGACACAGTCAAAAAGTTCCAATGTCGGACAACACCATGTCCCGTCGGATCAATGATATGTTGGTTAATATCTTTGAACAAGTGCTGAACAAAATAGAACAAGCTGGGCAGTTCCCTTTGCAGATGGATGAGATGACAGATTTGAGTGGTGATCCTCACTGCCTGGGCTTTCTTCATTACAAAGATTTATCGTAATAAACAAGCATGTTCTATTTTTTAAAAGACTGCCAGGAAAGACAACAGGAGAAAATATTTTCCAGGTTATAGATAGCTTTTTCAAAGAACATGATCTTCAGTGGAAAACCTGCAGCTACATCTGCACTGATGGTGCGGCTGTGATGACAGGAAAAATGAAGGGACTGTTTGGACACATAAAAAAGGTCAATCGGGACATTAAATGAATGCATTGCCTTATTCATGCAGAAGCACTGGCTAGAAAGAGGGTTAGTCCTGACTTAAGTGCTGTTTTGGATGCTGTGAAGATAAAAAAAAAAAAGAAGCTTCAACCAACCTCATGGTTCGACCCATGGAATAACAGACTGTGTGAAACTCTTAGTCATGGGAGCGCCGCAGATCACGAGCAGCTGATGCTTCACACTGATGTGCGCTGCTTTTCACATGGGAAAATACTACTGAGACTCTATGAAATACACAGTGATACATTTGTGTTATTGAAGGAACATCTGCATCCTTGCTGTGGTGTTTGCCCAGTGGGTGACACGCCTGTCACATCTCTATATTTGTCAAACTGAATGAGCTCAGCCTTACAATGAAAATCTATGAACAAATTAAAGAATTCACTGAAAAGCTCAAACTATGGTAGAGAAAATGCTGAGAGAGATGTGAGTTGTTTCCCATTAATTGATACCACTGCTATTCCGTCCCTATTCAGTCTTTTTTTTTTTTTTTTTTTTAACAGTGTCCTGTCTGGCAATGTGGCAATAAGAATAGTTGTCTTGATACCAAAAAAGGGCCCAACAGATTTTGCTCTCACAAGTTGAGCAGTATGGCTATCGCCATAGTGTTCCACCTGATTTATGCATGTAAATAGCTTTATTATAATTATGCAGGAAATATTACAGATTATATGGACGCTGCAATGTAATTAGAACAGGAAAGGAAAAACAGGAAAAAGGAGAATAGATGAAAGAAAGAGGAGATAAAAGGGAGACAACGATAAAACATCTTCTGTCTGCTTCATCACCTGCAAAGAGATGTAAAAAGAACATCACAACCATCGGGTATAGTATAAGAGATACAGTAAAGAGGCACCTTGATACTGTCTCAGAAGTATAAGCAGTTTTATTCAATCTAACATGTATACTGTGGTAGCTAAAGAGAAGAATATGGGCTTTCTGTATGGAAGTGAATCTGAGTAGGGGAGAGCGAGGTAAAGTGAGACACTGGGTAATGTGAGACAACCCCTGTATCTAGGCAACAGAACACATTTGTGCCCATGTGACCATTTTGTTTCCAAGCTCCTCCCATTTCCCCTTTGCCATAAAGGAGAGAAGCTCATTTTGCTGAGGTAAGCATGTTTTTTCCAACAAAATGTTTTTTTTGCACGTAAAAGTAACTTTTCT
>NW_015151955.1:81919-82722 GCF_000732505.1 Cyprinodon variegatus | reverse complement strand
TTTTTTTAAATCACATTATAACCAATACAGTTTCAAAAATGTTTATGCAATAGGCCAACACAAAATAATACAAAAATGTTGATGTAGTAGGATAAGAGAATTGTTTTAAGAGTTGTTGCTAAGATCGGAAAGGTGTGGCATGCATTCATATTCTGCTCTTATGACTCCATATGTTGTAGACACACCTTTCACCTCAATCAGAGTTACATGTATTTTAATGTCATTTCTCAACAATTCTTTGCAAAGTTAAAGTTTTTTGCTAATTGTTTATTACTAAAAAGCTCAAGCTCAGTGACATTTAAAACATTTTAAATTTTCAACCACAAACTCACAACCTCATTATGAGTTTTCTGCAGTTTGTTTTCGCAGCACAAAATATCCCTGCGCTAATGTCAATGGTCATAGAGCCACCAAGAGCATCTCCAGAAGTCACAGCCAAGCAACAAAGCATGAAAACGTCCAAATGCTGCTCTGCTCATCACAAAAATCAGCATCAAATCCATAAATCGTTTAATACTGTTGTCTCATGAACAGTGAAAATGTATTATCAAGTTTAGAATAATGAAAGAAGAAAATATCAAGATCAAAATGGAAGAAAGAAAAAATAATGTTGACAAAGGATTAAATAAGGAATGCTCTTTCTAAGTGGCTTTTAAAAAAGCCTTTTGAGGTAGTCCGGAGTTCAGATTTTTTGTTAGTTTAGTTCTTGTTCATAGTTCAAGTGGAGAGGCTGAGATTCAAACCAGGATTTACAAACAATGTCTAAGGTTATAACTGTGGTATCACTGAATGTCAATGGTTTA
>NW_015151955.1:77713-78977 GCF_000732505.1 Cyprinodon variegatus | reverse complement strand
TTTGGAGAAAGGCATAAACGAGGAGTTATGACATTAATCTCCAATAGTGTAAAGTTTGAATTGTTGCAGGAAATTGGGGATAAAGAATGAAGATATTTAATGATAAAGGGCAAATTGGAAAACCAGTTAATCACACTACTCAATGTATATGCCCCTCCAGAAAGTGGCAAAGCACTTTTTAAGAAAATATTTGATCTCATTATCTTGGAAGCAGATGGAATATTGATATGTGGCGGGGACTTTAATGCTGTGTTAAATTATAAGATGGATACTACAAGCAATAAAAATAGTAAAAAAACAAATCAGTAGGTACATGAACACTATGATGTCAGAAATGCCAATTGTAGATCGAGATTATACTCATTCAATACCACATGGTACTTATTCCAGAATTGACTATATACTAATGAATAAGAGAGAACTACACAGAGTGAAAGACTGTAGGATTGGAGTTTCAGATGTTTCTGATTATAACGCAATCTATCTTGAGATCCATCTGGACAGCAAAAAGAACAATACTTTATGGAGACTAAATGAAGGAATATTAAATAACAAGGCCTTAGTTGGTGAAGTAAAAGAGGAGATAATCCGATATAAAGAGGAAAATGATAATGGTGAAGTAAACCCAGTAATTCTTTGGGATGCCCTGAAGGCGGTAATACGGGGGAAAATTATTTCTTACACAGCATTTATTAAAAAAGCAAGATTAGAAACATACATAAACAAATAAGGAAGCTAAGAGATTTAGAACAACAACATAAACAAACAAATGACCCAGATGTATTTAATCTGATTAAAGAAACCAGGAAAGAAATGGATGAGAGTTTATGGGAGGAGGTAGAAAAGAAGGCTAGATTTACTAAGCAAACATACTATGAGGGGGGACCGAAAGCCACCAAAAATTTGGCTAGGCGCATTAAGAAACAACAAACATTAGGTAACATACATAAAATAAGAGATCAACTATCTAATACAATTTTATATGAACAAGAAGAAATACAAAGAACATTTGAGCAATACTACAAAAATCTATCTGCACAACCACAATCGGCTGGGGAAGAGGAGGTGAGTAATTTTCTGGAAAAACTGGATTTACCAGCAATAGGCACAAAACAAAATGCGACACTGACCTCTCAAATTACAGAAGAAGAGATCACAAAGGCAATTGGCAGAACTAAAACAGGAAAGTCACCAGGGTCAGATGGTTTAGGGGCTTCTTTTTATAAAACCTTCAAAGAAGAATTAACACCACTACTATATGATT
>NW_015151955.1:72944-74054 GCF_000732505.1 Cyprinodon variegatus | reverse complement strand
GGAGTCATCTTAGACTCACACCTGTCTTGGGCTGCTCATATAGATGGTATTGTGGCTAAAATGGGTAAAGGCATTACGATGGTGAAGAAATGTGTTTCATTCATACCCGCTGGTATTGCTAAACAGGTTGTACAGTATCTTGTCCTGAGTTATCTGGAGTATTGCCCGGTGATATGGTCATCTGCTTCACAGAGCGAGCTTCACAAGCTTCAGCTGGCACAAAACAGGGCGGCCAGAGTGGTCCTTTAGTGCTCACAAAGAACAAGTGTGGCTTCAATGCATAGACAGCTTTTGTGGTTAACAGTTACCTATAAACTTAAACTAAGACTTCTCCTATTTATATGGAATGTTTTCCTTAAAAAACAGCCTTCATTTTTTGCTGAACATTTAGTCCTTCTTGAAAAAAGTCATGATTATTTAACAAGTCGGGCACTAGGTGGAGACAATAAACTCCCTCGACCCAGAACAAACTATCTTAAATCCACAGTGTATTATAGAGCCATTTGTCAACTGCCAATAACCGCGCGAAGAGTCTGAAACAGAACAAGCTTCAAAAAGATACTGTCTTCAGAACTACTGCAGTTGATCTGATGAACTGTCCTGTGTATTTATGTTGTATATTTCTACTCTTTTTCATGTTCCTATTATTTCCTAATGTGCAACTTGTGCAATTTCTTTAATGGTTTGTTCATAATGTAATGTAATTTCTTTATGTGAGGACCCCAGGAAGATTAGTGGCCATTTATTTGGCAGCTAATGGGGATCCTAATAAAACTAAACTAAACTAAACTAGGGTTAGATATAAAACACTTCAGCTCCCAATAGATAAAGGAGGTCTGGGTTTACCAGCCCTAAAAGAATATTTTTGGGCATATAAAGGTGCCACAGCAATGTGTAAATTGACTGAAAAGGGCAAACTGCTGAGCTTCAATAACTTAAAGCAGGGGTCTTCAACGTTTTCCAGGCCAAGGACCGCCAAACTGATGGTGAGATGGAGCGGGGACCCCCTAATTATATATATTGTATGAAATAGTGTTCTATCAAACTGGTCCTACAGTATAGTCACTTTATTACAGATGGAGTCATGTAACAAAAGTAATTTCTCCTTGA